>NC_056728.1:230136755-230184255 GCF_019279795.1 Protopterus annectens | reverse complement strand
AATGAGAGTGCGTCCACTTTCCAAGCTTGATGGTGAAAAGTCCTTGTGCAAAATTTTGTTAGCTGATAGTTTTGAGGGCTGGCCAACAGGTCTATGTCTGGGAGCCCCCATTTTTGAGCTATCATTGCGAATACTTGTGGATCCAGTTTCCACTTGTGGGGATCCATGATGTTTCTGCTTAGGTCGTCTGCCAATGTGTTCTTTTTTCCTGGCAGGAATTGAGCTTGTAATTGAACTTGGTAAGCCAGTGCTGTGTTTCACAAGGTCATTGCTTGCTTGCCTGCATAGAGGGTAGGGGTGTGTACCCTCTTGTTTGTTTATGTACCACATTACTGTGGTGTTGTCTGTCCTTATGATAAGCTGTCCTGGATGTAAGAGGTCCTTGAAGGCTGTCAGAGCATTTTGTACAGCTAGCATTTCTTTTTGATTGATGTGCAGATTCCTTTGATCTGCTGTCCATATGCCTTGAACGCACCGTCCTGCCATGTGTGCCCCCCAGACATAGTCCGATGCATCTGTTGTCATAGTTTGCCTGGCTGGGGGTAGGGTGAAAGGCTGACCCTTGTTGAGGTGACATGCCTGTGACCACCATAGAAACTCCTGTTGAAGGCAGGGAATGAGAATTATCATAGTTTCCAAGCTGTGGCTGTGTTGAGTCCATACGCTTTTTAGGTACCATTGTAATTTCCTCATATGCAGTTTTGCAAATGGTATTAGTAGTATGCAAGATGCCATGAAGCCCAAGGCCTGCAGAATTTTTCTTGCAGGGAGTTGGGTCTTTGTTGCCATTGTTCTGAAGTATTGAGTTAATTGTAGTTGTTTGTCTGGTGTCAGATAAGCCATCTGGGCCTTTGTATTCAAGCTGGCACCCAGGAATGTCATATTTTGTGAGGGTACTAGTTTTGATTTCTTTTCGTTTACTGTGTACCCTTGGCAACTTAGAAGATGTTTTACAAAAACCAGGTGTTGTAAGAGAATGTCCTTGCTTTCTGCTTGCATGAGACAGTCGTCCAGGTATGGGTATATTTAAATTCCTCTTTGTCTGCAGTATGCAATTACTGGTGCCAGGCATTTTGTGAAGACCCTGGGCGCAGTAGATGAGCCAAACGGCAGTGCAGAGAATTGGTAATGGGTTGAACCTGCAATGAAACGGAGGTATCTTCTGCAATTTTGTCTGATAGGGACATGCAGGTATGCCTCCTTGAGGTCCAACGTTACTAGCCAAGCTTTCTTGCCCAACATGGGAAGAAGCTGCTGTAGTGTTAGCATCTTGAATTTGGGTACTTGCAAGAAGGTGTTTAAAACTGAAAGGTCCAGAATGGGTCTCCAAGCATTGTCCTTTCTGGGGACTAGAAAGAGCCTTGAGTAAAATCCTTGGTCTTGCTCCTGTGTATGTACCAGTTGAATGGCTCTCATGTCCATGAGAGCTGTAATTTGGTTTTGTGCCTCTGCCCATTGATTTTGTGGCAGGTTTGGCATTCCTTTTATCCTTGGGAAGGTATGGAAATGGAATCTGTATCCGTGTGAGATAATGTCTAGGACCCATTTGTCCTTTGTGACGATGCGCCAGTTGTCTGCAAAAAGTGCTAATTTTCCTCCCAAGGGAGCTGCCAAGAGAGTTTTGCTTGGCAGTTTGAGGTTTAAGTCATTGTGTTTGCCTTCTAGTAGTTTGGGACCTGTCTTCTCCTCCCTTCTGTGTTGCAGTGCCCCATTAGCGAGGTTTGTAAGGGATTTGTGCTTGTCCTCTGCCCCTTGGGCACCTGTATTTACCCCTCTGTGGTCTGTCAGAAGCCGGAAAGGACCAATTTTTTTGTTGGCCAATTTCTGCTGAAGCGTGGGGGCTGTACCTGTAAGAAATCTTTGACCGTCTGCATATATTTTGCCTTATCCTCCATTTTCTTTAAAACCTCCTCTGCTTTAACCCCAAATAAGACATCCTCCTGTAAGGGTGCATCCAGTAACTTTGCTTTAACATGATCAGGCAGAGATTGTTCCTTTAACCAAGCATGCCTACGTATAACAGACCCAGTAACAGCTGCTCTAGAGGAAGCTTCCAAGGCATCAAAACCACATTGTAAAGTATGTTTGCCCACCTGTTCAGCTGCATGCAACAGATCTTGCATTTCCTTGAATTCAGACTGTTGAGGGTGCGTGCCCATCTTTTGTTTTATTTGAGACATTAGGAATTGCTGGTATTTAAGCATGTGAAATTGACAATTTATTGCTCTCATAGCTAGAGTAGTTGAGGTGTAAACCTTCTTCCCCCACCTATCTAGTGCTCTGGAGTCCCTTTCTGAGAGTACAGGATTTTTAGCCATAGAAGCCTTAGCCCCTTTGGGACCCTGGGAGATTATCGCTGGATCAGCAACAGGGCTTTTGTAAAGGAATTTGTGTGAGTCAGGCACTCTATAGTATCTATCTGGTTTGGTTGGAGCAGGAGGCAGAGAATCTGGATTTAGACTAGATTCTAAGAAAACATCATCCACAATGTCCAAAACTGGGGGGATAGCAAGTGGTCTGTGCTGGGGGAGTAAAAGAAACTCTCGGAGCCTTTTCTTTGAGTTGGAGTAGTCCTGACCTTCCAGTGGAAATGTTCCCTCATGGTATGTAAGGTTTCCCCAAAGGAATAATCTTCAGGGGGAGAAGCTGAGGGGAATGGAGTCTTCAGCATTAGAATCTTCATAAGGGGGAAAGGAGTAATCCTGTTCCTCAGAGGAGCCTGAGGAAACAGACACTTGATCAGAGGAGGCGTAATCCTCCTCTTGTCTAGGCCTTTTGTTGGGGGGGGGGGGTTGGGAACCCCTGATCAAAGAAATCAAATCTTCAGCCATTTTAGGCATCTGTTTCTTAGGCATAAGGCCTTGACTGGGAGACTGAAGTGTAGATTTTTTTGGTTTTAGAGGAGTCTTAAGCTTAGCATAAGATTTTATGGTGAGAGTAGTCGGTCTGAAGACATCTTCAGAAACCAAAGGTGTTTTTACAGCACCGGCTTCCCCTACTGCAATGTCGTCGGTAGGGCCTAAAGAAAATGGCTGCGTCGGCCTAGAACTCTCTGCTGGGGGATCCGAAGCTGTCTGGGGATCCAATTCAGCAGTAGCCAGGGGCTGCGTAGGCGCCTCACTGAAAACCGGAGAACCGGCGACCGGCCCAGCTGAGGCCTCGGAGTCTGGCTTGGATCTAGGCTGCCTGTCTTTATCTTTGTGTTTTTTATGCATGCCGGTAGTCGGTTGCTCCGACGGCATAGTGTAATTAAATTTTCTACCAAAGTAGTGTCGTGCGAAATCAAAGCGTCGCTTTATAGTTCGCTTATTGAACCTAGCACAAAACTGACAACCAGTGACATTGTGGTCTGGGCCTAGGCAAGGTATACAAAAAGAATGAAAGTCCTTATGAGGTATTTGCTTCCCACAAGAAATGCAATTATTAACTTTTTCTGACATCGGACTGAGGCAAGAAAAGGTTCCCCAATGGGGTACTTAGCTTTGAAGACTTCGGACTGAAACTCGATTCGAAAATCTTAGGTGTTGGCCGACCGGCACTTGCGAACTGCTTCTTCTTCGGGCACCGCGCAAGAAAGACTGAAGAAAATGGTGTTGGATGCCTCTGATATACCCCTGGCGCTCTGACGTCAGGGAAGAAGCGACAGCAACCGAGGCCGGACCAAGACTTTGGAATTCGGGCCGACTGCGGGACCGCCTGACGGCAGGATAACACAAGTGTGATGACTGCAGCAGGGTAACACGATAAACATCAAGGGGATCAAAGGGCTCAAACAGATGCCATATGCTGCCCAGTTAAAGAAACTCCAGCTCTACTCAGTGGCATACCGCCTGCTCAGAGGCGATCTGTGCCTGACGTATAAAGCCATGTCCAACCCGGAATTAATGGACATGCTGCACCTCAGAAAATCCAAATCCCATCGAGCTACGCGCTCGAGAGACTTGAACCTCAGCACTGAAATAAATAGCACATGCTGGAGGGACAGAGTCATAACCCAGAGGTTCCCTTCACTCTGGAATAAAATCCCAGTCCAGGTTAGGCAGAGTCCCTCATTGACTCTCTTCAAGAGGAATCTTGATGAGTGGATGGGAGATAGTAGGTTTACCCTGGGTATCACTTCTGTGTCACTGTTAGACAGAGGCACAGTATAATAACCTCGAAAAAGGGCATAGCAGAATTCATTTAAAATGGGTGGCGAAAGCCAAACACACTCTGGCTAGGCTTATAAATGCCCTAGGGCAGATAGCCTAGTATGAACCTATGAACAAAGCAGCTCCAAGCCAAGAATCATGTCTGTGTGTAAATGTGGCAAATGATATCTGAGGGTTAGAGTGCAGAAGGGGATCATGGGAGAGGGAGGAGCTCAAGCCTTGAATCCATGTCTTGCATAGTGCCGGATCGGATTCAAGACCCAAGTCATGAGGAATAATGAAATGGATAACATGAGATTGTTTGTTAATGTTAAATTTGTTAATGCAGTTTAATTACTTTTGTTGTTGTTGTATCTTTCGGCTTTTCCTGGTTAGGGGTTGCCACAACGGAACTCCGGTCTGCTAATGATTGGCAGTAGATTTTTACGTACCGGCTTGCCAGGCCTGACGCACAACCTTCAACGAAGGTACACCCATTTACGCATGTCTCCACACAGAAGACGCTTTAGCTGAGAATCAAACAGGACAACATCTTACTGAGGTGACAACGCTACCGCAGCGCCACCACCGCAGCAGTTTGATTACTTTTGCATAAATGTAAATCTGCCTAGGTCATGTGATAATTCAATAAAGGTGTTTTTAAAACAAACAATTGTGAACTATTTAAAAAAAGCCTGGACTGTCAAGCCATCATCAGAAAGTACAGCTGTGTGCACTTCCCATAAATGTTGACATTAGAGTGTATTCACTGTTGCACTCATCACATTTGGGTTATCCCTGCCAGGGTAGCCCACGGCCAGCCCGAATACCAGAGGCTTAGTATTTCTGCTTCGGTTGCTGTAGTATAAAGTAAGGCAGCTGACACCATTACATCAGTTTTTCTTGCCCTAACCTATCAGGAGCCCCCAAAGTAAGAGGCCAGGTTCTGGAGTAAGAACCCCACCAGTGGAAAATAAATACCAAAATGTCCTTTGAAAGAAGAAAGAAAATAAAAGGGGATGGAGGGAGGAAAACCAGGACTGCAAAAGTGAATACACTCGAACATCTACATTTATGGTAAGTGTACACAACTGTACTATGTTTCACTGTTGCAGTCATCACATTTGGGTAGATTCCCAAAGCTGAGGAAATGGGTGGGGGCAGACAAGGAAACTAGGGGCTAGCTAGGATGTCCTGCAAGACTGCAGAGGCAAACCGTGCCCTGGATTTGGAGAAGAGAGGCAGGTGGTAATGCTTGGTAAAAGTGTGAACAGATGCTCAGGTGGCAGCCTCAAAGATGTCCCTGGTGGGGACTCCTCTTAGGAAAGCTGCAGAGGTGGAGGCTGCTCTGGTGGAGTGTGTCCTGACCCCATTGGGGGAGGCTTTCCATGTTGTTTGTAGCAGAAATGGATGCAGTGTGCTATCCATTTCATAGGTTCATACTAGGCTATCTTCCCTAGGGCATTTATAAGCCTAGCCAGAGTGTGTTTGGCTTTCTCCACCCTTTTAGATTAGTTGACTGTGCCTCTGTATTGTAGGTCACAGAAGGTAGCCCTTTTAAGGTTAGTTTACTGTACCTCTGTCAAGCAGGGACACAGAAGAGATCCCAGGGGTAAACTTACGATCTCCCATCCACTCGTCAAGATTTCTCTTGAAGAGGGTCAGTGAGGGGCTCTGCCTAACATGGATTGGGATTTTGTTCCAGAGTGAGGGGAGACTCTGGGATATGAATCTGTCCCTCTAGCATGTCCTATTTATTTCTGTGCTGAGGTTCAAGTCCCTGGAGTGTGTAGCTCCAAGGGATTTGGATTTCCTGAGGTGAAGCATGTCCATTATTTCTGGGTTGGACATGGCCTTATACGTCAGACACAGATCGCCTCCGAGTAGGCGGTATGCAGCTGAGTAGAGCTGGTGTTTCTTTAGCCGAGCTGCATAGGGCATCTGTTTGAGCCCCTTGATCCTCTTGGTGAGGTACTTTTGGGGTCTTTCCAGTTGCTGCAGGTGTCGAGTAAGGTACATCCCAAATGGGGCATTGTATTCAATTATGGGCCTGATAAGTGATGAGTAGAGGGGCACAATGACCTCTCTTGATCTAGATGTGAATCCTTTCATGATAAGGTGGGCTATATAGAAGGTCTTTCTAACCACTTTGGCAACGTGATTGTCAAAGGAGAGATTGCTATCTACTTGGGTCCCCAAGCCCTAATTACTTCTTCCGTACTTAATGGAGTACCACCTATGTGGTAATTTGTGGGCACTGTTTTTCCCAAAGGGGATGACTATGCACTTTTTGGCATTTAGCTTTAGGCCATGGCTCTGGTACCAGTTATCCATCTCTGTGAGAGCCTTTTGGAGGATGCTTGTGTCAGCCGGAGAGTCGATTATGGCACCCAGTTTGCAGTCATCTGCGAACTTGGTCAGCCATAGTCCACCCGTGTTAGCCTGCACCTCTGAGAAATATATACCGAACAAGAGAGGTCCCAGGACAGAGCCTTGTGGGATGCCATTTGTAACTGGTTTAGAGTATGACATGGCACCTGCTATTCTGACCATGTGGGTTCTATCCCTGAGCCAGTTTGCAACCCATCTTGTGACATAGGGGATGATATTTAAGCTGGTGAGCTTATTTATAATGCCCGAGTGGGGTATTGTGTCGAAGGCTTTTGCGAGGTCCAGGTAGGCTGTGTGGACTACCTTCCCTTTATCTATGGCTTTGGTAACTGTTTCAAAGAAGTCGACCATGTTCAAGAGGCAAGAACTGCCCTTAACAAAGCCAAATTGGGTAGAATACAGTGTCTGGAGGTTCCCAATGTCTGTTTATGATTTCCATGATGATACGCCCCATAGCTTTGCAGACCAGGCTAGTAAGGCTTATAGGGCGATAGTTTCCGGGGTCTGTTGTGGCACCACCTTTGTGGAGTGGGACCACTGTTGCTGTACGCCATTCCTTGGGTACATATCCTGTAGTAAGGCTGAGATTGAACAGTGACTTTATATGAGGGTTTAGTTCTACTTTGAGCTCATGTAAGACGCAGCCCGGGACACCGTCTGGTCCCATTGATGCTGTGTTTTTTGCTTTGGAGAGGGCAGCTCTTACCTGTGCATCTGTGATCTCAGGAAGGCTACACTCTGTTGGGATAGACATTTGTTCTTTTGGGGGGAAGGGGGGGGAGTTTGCACTGAACCTTTCTGCCAGGATGTTGGCAATGTCTGTGGGTTCAGTGTATTTTTTGTCATTTTGCGCTAACTCAGAGCATATCTGGGAGTTGCCTCCCAGGTTTCTGACATAACTAAAGAAAGCCTTGTGATTATCTTTAGTGTCTTGTGCAATTTTTCTTTCGAAGCTGGCCTTACATGATTTTATGAGGGATCGTAGTTTCTTGCTAGTACTGATCAAAGACGCCTTCCCTTTTTGGGATTTTGCTCTATCATGTAGTAGCTTTCTCCTTCTGTTGTATAGCTTATTTATGGCCGGGGTCCACCAGACAGGTCTCCTGCCTTTGGAGGAGTGAGTCTTGGTTTTATTTGGGATAGCATGCTCCATGCGTTCCTGTAGGCGTCCATAGAATGCTTTAGTAAAGAATTCTGCATTTTGGGCCGTATTTTCCACTGGCCCGGGGGCTTTGAACGATTCCACCTCGGTTTTGAGATGTGTGAAGTTTGCTTTTGAGAAGTTCTTCACCGTGGTTTCCTTGGCTAGGGGTGGGGATGGAATATGGATGTCCAGTGAGATTAGTTTACGGTCTGATCTTACCAATGAGGGGTATACCTCTGGTGTGGAACATAGAGACCCCATGTTGGTGATGACCAGATCCAATATGTTTTCCCCTCTTGTGGGAGTGGTGTCCAGTTGTTCCATAGCATTTGAGTTTATACATTCGAGGAACCGTTGGGCGAGGGTGTTTGGGCTTGAGTAGTTTTCCCAATCAATGTTTGGGTAGTTGAAGTCACCCAATATAATGGTGTTTGGAGAGACCTTCATATTCTCCAGTGTTCTCAGGAAAGCCGAGTGAGATTCCTGTGCTTGGGGCGGGGTGGTCTGTAGCAGGCTACAAACTGAAAGGCAGTTTTGCCCACTGTTAGTTGCACATGGATGGTCTCCGATGCTTAGTGCAGTGCCACTAACCTGGAGGTGTGGGTATCTTTGATAAATATGGATACTCCCCCTCCTTTTGTGGTTCGGTCCGAGTTTTGGGGCCGGAAAGCATGGTATGAAGTATAACCTGTTAGTGCTGGGGTGCTCTTGGGAGCCTTGAACCAGGTTTCTGTTACTGCACAGACATCGATATTCTCCATACTGAGGAGAGTCTCGAGTGCGTGCATCTTGAGATTTAGACTTCTGGCGTTGAGCAGCATTACCCTTAGTTTTTTTTCTTTGTGTTGTCTATGGAGGTGGGTTTGTCTTTTGAGCCTTGCCTAAAAAAGGCACTATGGGGGAGGCAAGAGCCTTTGCCAGTATTCGAAAACCCAGGGGTGACAGGTGCAAACCATCCCTAGCGAAGCAACGTGGCTTGTCGAGCATGTCATCCCATGCTGACAGACACTGGATCCCCTTTGAATGATACCAATACTTTAGCCAATTGTTAAAATTGATCATTTTGTCTTTATACTGTGGCATCATTCTTGGTGAGGGTAAGAAGCTACTCAAGGTCAGGGTCATACCGGCCTGGGCTACATGATCAAAGAGCTCCTCTATGTCTTTTTTCATGTAGTCCAGGGAGGTACGTCTCAGGTCATTCACACCAGCATGGACAATGACAGAGTCATATTTGTACTTGCTTTGGAGTGACCTGAGTGCTTGTGTTATGTGGTGGATCCTGGCACCCGACAGGCAGCTTACAGTGACCTTCTCCTTGTTTAGCCTGTTGAGTGGGACGTCAGTGTGCCTGACAACAGAGCCACCTATTACAAGTGTATTACGTGTGTTGTTTAGCCTTAAGGCCTGTGACTGTGTGGCACACTGACTTTATGAGCTATGTGCTATGTGGGTACTGTTTCGTGGTAGGGGTTGCTTGGATGTCTGCTTTGGAGGTCTCTGCTGCTTAGGCAGATTCTTATTTAGAGCCTCCGAGTATGTTTTTGTGCGTTTATGTGTTTGGTTTGCTGATGCGATAGGTCTATGTGAGACTGGATTTGTGGTGTGTGTGGTTACCTTTGCCTCCAGACAGGCTGTGCCAGTACTGGGTTGAGAGAGCATAGCCTCCAGTTTGGCTATATAGTTGCATCTCTCACATATATTTGAGCTTGTTGGGAGGAGGAGAGGGTGGTCTGTATACATAAGGCAGTTGTAACATTGCCTCAAGATTCCCAGATTCACCAGCTGGACTGGAGAGTAAACCGGAAACTGACCTTTGGACATGCCTGAATAATATAGGGAACTACTTATTGACTGATTAGAAAGAACCAACAGGGAGCAAGTGCTTAAAAGGAGTATAAGAGGATGTAGTGCTTAAGTTTATTAGTGTTTACCTATGAGATTACTTGCACGAGCAAGTGCAGGGCTTTAGAATAAAAATAGAGTGCTTATTTTGGAAATGCTTTGCTTGGAGATGGCTTTGCCTTCTGCCCCTGTAGCAAAACTAGCCAGCAATTGATCAGACTTTCTAAAGGATTTAGTCCTGTCCAGATAGAATCTGAGCTCTCTGTGCACATCTAGAGAGTGAAGAATCCTTTCCCCCTTGTTCTGGGGATTAGGAAAGAAGGTGTGCAGATGAATGGATTGGTTGAGAGCCACACTGGACACCACCTTGGGCATGAAGGATGGGTTAGATCTGAGGGATACCCTGTCTGGATGGAAGACGAGGAAGGGTTCCACAGTCATGAGTGCTTGCAGCTCACAGACTCTCCTGGCTGAAGTGATGGGCAGAAGAAAAGCTGTCTTCCAGGAGAGAAGTTTTAGCTCTGTAGAAGAAGTTGGTTTGTAAGGGGGCAAGGTGAGCTTTTCCAAGACAAAGTTAAGGTCCCAAGCTGGAGTTGGCGCCCTTCTGGGGGGCCTCAAGTTTTTAGCCCCTCAAAGGGTGAGAGAAAAGGGGCTGCTCAGTAAGAGAATGAGCAGAGATGGCAGAGGCATGAATTTTTATAGAAGAGAAAAAGAGGCCATTGTGTAGTAGGTCAGCTAAATAATCCGGGATGGAGGGCTGTGCTGTATTGGCTCCCTTAGCCTGGATCCAGGTGCAGAACCTTTTCCATTTATCTGCATAAGACTTTCTGGTGCTAGGACGTCTGGCTTTATGGATAACATCCAGAACCTGTTTACTAAGCTGCCAAATTGAGTGTCTGCAATTTGGGATGCATAAATTCCCCTTTCCTCTGGGTCAGGAGGTTTGGAATCTGAGGAAGATGACATGGAGGCAGTGGGGAAAGGCTGCGCAGCAAGGGGTACCAGTGCTGTCAGGGCCAGTCTGGAGCTATAAGAATGGGCCTTGGTTTTCCCTCCTTATTTTGAGCAGTACCCTGGGGATGAGAGGTAGGGGAGGAAAGGCAAAGACCGATAGACTGACTCAGGGGAAGGACAGGGCATCCACTTTCCAAGCCATGCAGTGATGCTCCCCGGTGCATAAGTTTCTGAGCTGATGGTTGGTGTGGGAGGCAAAGAGGTTGACCTTCAGGTTCCCCATTTCTGAGTTATTAGGGTGAAGGTCCTTCTGTTAAGTTGCCATTCATTTGGGTCCAGAAGGTTTCTGCTTAATTGGTCTGCCAGAGAGTTGAGAGAGCCTGGTAGGAATTCTGATAACAGGTGTAGTTGCATGGAAGAGGCTGTGAGCCAAAGGGTCATGGCCAGCCTGCATAGAGAGTAGGAGCAAGTCCCTCCCTGTTTGTTGATGTACCAAATCACAGTGGTGTTGTCTGCTTAATCAGAAGAACCCCTGGAGAGAGAAAAGGCTTGAAAGCTATCAATGCATGCTGCACAATCATCATCTCCTTCTGACTGCTGTGCAGAGGGATTTCCTGAGGGCTCCATTGGCCCTGTATGCACCTGCTATCCAGGTGTGCACCCCAAGCATAGTCTGATGCATCTGTGGTGAGGGTCTGGGTGGCAGGGGGTGGGGAGAAGGGCAGTCCCTTGTTGTAAGAGCATGCTGTTGTCCACCAAAGAAATTCCTTTCTGAGGCAAGGAATTATAGGTAGAAGAGTTTTCAGGTCTTGACAGTGTTGACACCAAAGGCTTTTTAGGTACAACTGCAGTCTGGCACATGGAATGAGTAGTATGCAAGATGCCATGAACCCCAGAGCTTGCAGGATCTTCCTTGCAGATAGCTGGGCCTGGTGGCTAGTTGAGAGAAGTACATTGTTAGGAAAATTAGCTTTTCTGGTGTAAGGAATGTTATCTGGGATGCTGTATTCAGACTTGCTCCCAGGAAGATTATCCTTTGGGTGGGCACCTGTTTGGATTTCTTTTTGTCGATTGTGTATCCTAGGGAGGTTAGTAGTGTCTTTACAAAGGCCAGGTGCTTGAGCAGCTTTTCCTGGCTGCCTGCCTGAATAAGACTGTCATCTAAGTATGGATAAATTTGAATATTTCTTTGTCTGCAAAATGCAATGGCCAGAGCCAGACATTTTGTAAAAACTCTGGGAGCAGTAGATAAGCCAAAGGGAAGCACAGAGAACTGAAAGTGTTGAGTTCCTGCTCTGAAGCGGAGATATTTCCTGCATGATTCCCTGATAGGAATGTGAAGGTGGGCCTCTTTTACATCTAGGGTGGCTAGCCAAGTGTCTCTGGACAGCATGGATAGCAGCTGCTGGACGGTGAGCATTTTGAATTTTGGGATCACCAGGAAGGTGTTTAGAATTGATAGATAGAGGATGGGGTGCCAGGTGCCCTCTTTTCTGGGCACCAGAAAAAGTCTGGAGTAGAAACCTTGGCCTATCTGTTCTGCAGGAACGTGCTCTACTGCTCTCATAGAGAGAAGGGAAAGGATTTGCTTTCTGAGCCTCTGCCCACTGATTTGATGGTAGATCTGGGAACCCTTTTTGGGTTGGAAGGGAATGGAAGGAAAATGTGTATCCCGGAGACACAATGTTCAGAACTCATTGGTCCTTGGTTATGGTGGCCCAAGGTGCTTGAATGAAATGAGAGTTTTCCTCCTAGGGTAAGTGAAGGTGGGCAGAGGCAGGAGGAGGACGAGGAGGTGTGTCATTGTGAGTTCTTACCATAAAGGGGTGGCTTAGAACTCTCTGGCTTTGAAGGGGAGGTAGTCCACTGCTTAGATCTCTGCCTTCCCTGGGGCTGCTGTCTGGGGCCTAGGTTGGGCTGGTTTACTCGGAGCAGGAAAGGACCAGTGTTTGGAGGGACAATGCCAGTCGAACCTAGGGGGCTGGACTTGTAAGAAATCCTTAACTGTTTGCATAGATTTTGCTTTTTCTTCCATCTTTTTTAAGACCATTTCTGCCTTAGTGCCAAATAAATTATCTTTGTGCAAGGGGTCATCCAACAATTTAGATTTGACATGGTCTGGCAGGGATTGTTCCTTAAGCCATACATGTGTTCTAATGACAGATCCAGTGACTGCTGCCCTGTAAGAAGCTTCTAGGGCGTCAAAACCACAGTCCAAAGTGTGTTTAGTTACTTGGCTTGCAGAATGCATCAGCTCTTGTAAATCTTTAGATTTTGCCCAAGCAGGAAGGGAAGACCTTATTTGTTTAAGGAGTTCCAGGGTGTGTTGCTGAAATTTTAGCATATGGAATGGACAATTGAGTAACCTAATAGCAAGAGTAACTGAGGTACTTTTTTACCCCATCTGTCCAATGCTCGGGAATCCCTATCTGAGGAAGTGGGATTCCTAGCAGAGGTTGATTTAATCCCTTTAGGCCCTTGAGAAATGACCTCTGCATCAGAATCCTCGTAAGTGGAGAGGGGTTGCATGTCTTCATAGTCAGATGCATCAGATTCATCGGACTCTTGTTCAGACAAAACTACAGGGGACAGATCCCTTTTCCTTTTTGAGGGGGTAGCTTAGCTTCCCCTGATCAGCATGATAAGGTCTTCTGCCATTTTAAGCATTTGAGACTGAGGCAAGATAGCAGGCACCTGAGAGTGGGTCATCGGTTTCTTGGATGTGGTTCGAACCCTGGGCCTAAGAAACTCTGTCATTTTTGAAAGAACGGTAGTCGCAAAAGAAGACGTCAGTTTGTGTCGAGATTCGGTAGTGTGAAGGACTTCCTCAAAAGCCAGTGCCTGCTCAGTGGCTCCAGAGCCATCCAAGGTAGAGACAACTGCAGGATCCTTAGTCGAAGAAGAGTTTTGCGGCATACCAGACTCCGAAAGGGTCCTGGTAGTGGTCTGCGAATCAAAAGAAGTGGGCATCAGGGGCTGTGAAATCGCCTCACTGAGTACCGGAGGACTGACGACAATCTTAACGGAAGCGTCGTCGGTAGGTTTGGACCTTTGCAGTCTGTCTCTGTCTATCTTTGTGTTTTTTTGGAAGATCTGCTGTCAGATGGCTTAACGAAACCATATCGGAATTCGAAGACTGTAAGCGAAAATATCTGGCTACAATAAGGGCCCGACGAAAGATAGTTCTGGCACTGAACAAAGCACAGAAGCGCCAATGGTGGATGTCGTGGTCTGAGCCTAAACAAGTGACGCAGTAAGAGTGGAAGTCTCGTGTGGTATTTGCGTTCCACAGGTGAAACAATTGTTCACTTTTTCTGACATCGGTTAGTGCAAGAACAAAGGATCCCCAATGGGGTACTTAGCTTCAGAAGACTTCAACTTCAATTCGGAGGCGAAAACTCAGGTAGCGGCCGACCAGCACTCATGCGAACTGCTTCTGGTTCAGGCTCCATGGCAAGAAAGACTGATGTAATGGCATCGGCTGCCTTTATACTACTGATGACCTGACATCAGTCCTCGGCAACAGCAACTGATGCAGAACTACTAAGCCTCTGGTATTTGGGCCGGCCGAGGGGTACCCTGGCAGGGATAACCCAAATGTGATTACTGCAACACTGAAACACGAAGAGCATCTAGAGAAACTATGCTGTCAGTCTGAGGGCTTGAAAACCTGAATGAGGTGACCTGAATGGATGGGTGAGAGAGAGAGAAGACCTGGAGCTGACATCAGCATCCAGGAAGGGTGACTCAGATGAGACCAGAGGAAGAGAAACCACACCTGTCAAGCCCAAAAGGGAGCAATGAGGATCACTGTGACCTTTGTCAACAATGCCTTCTGAAGAAAGTTCAGTACGAGAGGGTAGGAGGAAAGGCATACAGAGGTCCGAGGGGCCAAATGCGTTTCAGACCATCCTTCTTTGAATCTCCCTCTTTGGGTAATAAGGGGAAATGCTTGCTGCACTTGATGTTGCAGGGGGCAGACAAAATTATCATAGCAAGGCTGGCCCCAATGGCCAAAATTCAGATCTGCCACTGTTAGACTGTGGGACCATTCAGGAGGGAGATGGATGGACCTGCTCAACCTGTCTGCTAGAACAGTGGATTCCCCTGAATGTGCACTGCTGTCAGAAAGCAGTGAGAAGACATTGTCCATTGCCACACTCTCAGGGCCTCCTAACACAAGCGGTAAGATTGTGTTCCTCCCTGTTTGATGTACTAGACTACTGAAATTGTCCATATGGACTGAAATCACATCCATGTGGAGAGTGTTCTGGAAGGCATGCTATTCCTGAAGGCCCACTCTCAGCTTAAAGATGTTGATGTGAAGATTGGCATTGCAGGGGACCATGTGCCCTGGACAGTCTTTCCCAAGAAATATTCTTCCCCACCCTAAGTGAGAAGCGTCCATGGTCACTGTGTCATGCAGGGAAGGAAGTACAAAGGAACAACCCTGGGAGACCATCAGGGACTCTAGCCGCCATAGGATAGGAGTCCTGCATATCTTTGTGAGAGACCTGAAAACTCATGGGTTGGTGTCTGAATGACCACTGAGTAGACAGAGTCTACTGCAGCATCCTCATGTGATATCCAGCAAGAGGAATCAAGGTGATTTCAGCCAGCATTCAGCCTAGGAGATTTAGGATAAATTTCACAAGTGGCTTCTGTCAGGAAAGAACAGCAAGAGCCTGTATGTGAAGAGTGGAAATCTTGCTTTGTTGAAGCTTGGCAATTTGCAGTTTGGTGTCCAAATGTACTGCAATGAATTCCAAGGTCTGGACAGGGTGAAGTTTGGCCTTTGCTGAGTTCACCATAATGCGTAGTGTTGAGCAAAGGTGGAGCAAGGAGTCTCTGGCTTGTAGAGTATGATTCCTGGTGGGGGCAGTAATCAGCCAGTCATCCAGGTATGGGAGCACTCGGAACCCCTGCAGCCTGAGACGAGCTGCAAGCACTGCCGTGCACTTGATGAACACCTGGGGGACTGTTGTGAGACCAAAGGGTAGGGCTTTGAACTTACAAAATGACTGCTATATAGCTTGAAGTGGAGAAACCTTCTACAGCATCTGTTCATTTTTATATGGTAGTATGCATCCTAAAGGTCTATACAGCACATCCAATCACACTTCTTTAAGTAATGGGAGTATGGACTGTACCCTAACTATCCAGAATTTTATTTGTTTCACAAACCTGTTCAAATGACTTGGATTCAAAGTTGGCCTGAGGTCCCAGTTCTTTTTTTGGCACTAAAAAGAACCTTCAGTAAACTTTGGATCCTTGCTGGTCTGGTGGGACCTCTTGGATGACTTGATTTTTTTAGCAGCTTTTTTATTTCTAGCTCTGTTGCATATCTTTGTGAGGGTGGGACCTTGGGAAGTTTCTTTAAGTTCTATGGAGGGTACAGAAAGGGGATGGAGAAGACTCTGGTTATGATCCTCTGCAACCAAACATCTTGAGTGATGGATGCCCAGGCTGTGGGGTGCAGGGATAAGCACCCCCAGATAGCATCCACAGTGTGGCAGTTGGGCAAACGTTCAGAAGCACTGTTAAGGCCTATGGGAGAAGGGGCCCCAAAATCTCTGGTTTTGTAGGCCACCTCTGCCACAAGGGTGGAATCTACCATTAGAGTTCCTCCCCTCTGCCTCGGGGGGGGGGGGTGTCTCTCTCACCAGGACTGTCAGGTGCAAACCCTGGAGACTTTTGGAGCCACAGATTCTTTCCTTCCTTTTGGCTTCTAGAAAGTTTCCTGGAAGGGGGGGGGGGTTAGAAAACCAGATACCTAAGACAAGGAGAGTCTTACAGTCCTGACTGTTCCTGGATAGAGTTTCTTTAACCTTTGGACAGAAGAGGGTCTATCCATCGTAGGGGGCACTGACAAAGGAGTTCTTACAGTGCTCTACAAAATGGCATAGGTGCGCATTCAAACAATTCTCCAAACAGTGATGCCAGTGCCTGCAGGCCTACATGTGCTTTTCTGTAGCAATGGAGATGAGGCGCAATAAGTCAAGAGACAAGGACTGAAGATTGGCCAACTATGAGCAAACACACTTTCTCTCTTCAGTAGAAAGAGACTCAAAGAGATATGGAGAGATCTTTGGTCAAATCTCTCTGGAAGCGCATAACATGTGCCAGATAATTCAGCACTTTGAGAGTGAATGTCACAAATGCACAGACTCACTTCTCAAATCTGTTCAACACCCACATTCCCAGTTAGGGGAACAAACAGTGGAATTCTATTCAGCCAGTTCCTTTTTGGTGGCTGCTGCAAACACCACGGAATCAACAGCCAAACCCTTGCTCCAATAAGAACGGTCTTTTGGGGAAACCCAGGAATTTGGGGGCTTATGTGAGATAGGTTCAGTCACATACAGTTCCTTCCATGCCCATATAGAGATTAAATATACTATCTTGTCCATACTAGGGACTACACAATAAGTAGATGGGCCAAATTCAAAAGCCATAAGAACTACGGACGTCTCTTGAGACTGAGCTACTGAGGACCACCAGTTTCTGTCTGGGTAGTTTTAGTATCTCACCAAGCAAGGTGTCTTCAAGCTGGGATCTGGGGGGGCTCCTCCTCCACATCAAAGTCAGCATCGCCTGTGGGGAGTCAATGAACCTCTATTTGCACTTATGCTGCCGATGAATCTCCCCGGTAGGATGCTCTGGGGAGGACTCAAACTGATTGGCATCCTCAATGTGCATGGACTCAAGACTTTTGGAGGCGGTCTGTCCCAATGAGATAGAGAGAGAGAAAAGGATCAAGACCCAGGAAAATAATGTGGAGCAGGGATAGCTCCAGGCCTTATATGGAAGTCTGCTCCCTAGAACAGGAGAGCACTCATCTGAAGGCAGAGCTCGAAAAAGGACCAGAAA
The DNA here is from genome assembly GCF_019279795.1 of Protopterus annectens. Classification (NCBI taxonomy): domain Eukaryota; kingdom Metazoa; phylum Chordata; order Ceratodontiformes; family Protopteridae; genus Protopterus; species Protopterus annectens. The sequence continues at coordinate 230,166,921 of NC_056728.1, read as the reverse complement.
CCCTTCCAATAGGAGCAGTGGCATCCAATAAGGATTAGTATCCAATTTCTACTCAGCTTAGCTTTGAAGCTTATGTCAGAGGTGAGCTGTCCAGCACTGAAGCCCAGATGGAAAAGGATAACTCCAAGAGCCTGAGTTGAGCCTGCCCCCAATCCCCAGGTCCAGTTTCTCTGTTCTAAGATCCATTAGGATCCATGCCACTTGGCTCTAATCAGATCAGAGATCCCACTAGAGTCTAAGACCAGGTCTTTGGATCCAAAGTGGACATACCCCAGGAAACACTCAGATCCGACAGCTCAGATTCTGAATGACGGATTTGGGGAAGGAAAAATAATCTGATGAACAGATGGAACCAAGCCCTGCCCCAATAGGGGTTGGAGCTAGAAGAACCCCCAGCTGAATTTGAGTCCCAAGGAACTTCCTCATCATTCTATCCACATCGATTTGTGAAAGACTTCTGGAAGACCAGACTAAGCAAAATGAAGAAGCAGTGGAAGAAGGTTAAGAGATTTGATGGAGAGGCCTCTCATGAAGGATGGGGGATCTCTGTCCGGGCAAGATTGGCTCCAGGATGAAGTACCGGATTCAATAAGAATAGGCTCAAATGTGAAAGTCAGACTGGAGGCTACAAAATCCTCTGGACCAGAGCCGAAAAAGGGGAGTGATCCAGGGACCACATTTTTGGTTCCTTGGATTTGTCTTCGTCCTTGGCTTTATCATGACTTTTATCTTAGCTGTGTATCTATCAAGAGGTTTACTATCTGAAAGAGTAAAAGTACAGGAGTAAGCAGGGGGAACTTCTCCTGAGCAAGCAGGGAGGAACCCCTAAATTACACTTTTGTTTCTCCTCTTCACTAAAGCTCTATGCCCAAAGGCAACACAAACGGTACACTGTTTGTCCAGGTGGGCAGCCCCAAGTATTTTGTGGCTGCAAACCATACATTTTTTTTAGCCTGATGGTTTGCCAGACATTTTCAAGATTCCAGACAGCTCTAATAATGACCCTGACAATAATAGTAATGATCACACAGGAAAACACTGCACACCATAATAAGAAAACACTACTAGATCGATGCCTAATCCTAAACAAACACTCTAAATATTAGACTAGAAATTATTCTTAAACTCAAGTAACACAAACGATAAGGTACCAAGAAGTGAAGAAAGATAGACAGTAAATCATAAAACTATTTTTTTCTTAATAAGGATAAGGGAAGGCACAAGATAAAAGTAGAATAAACAGAGGAGAAACCACTGAGAAAAGGACAGCAAAAAAAAAATCACAATAAGGTAAAGTACAGTTGTGCAAGTTTAACTTTCCATATTAGTAGATATGTTTTAAATGATCACTGCTGCTGTAGCCTTAGCTATATGGATATAACAGCCAGACAACTTCCAAAGCTTCAGGGTACCTTTCATGCTCCCAAACTATCAAGCAGTTCAAGCAATATATATATATATATATATATATATATACATACATATATATATATATATATATATATATATATATATATATATATATATATATATAGATATATATGTATACACATACATATATATATATATTTATATATATATATATATATATATACACATATATATATATATATATATATATATACACATACATATATATATATATATATATATATATATATATATATATATATACATACATACATACATACATACACACACACATTCTGGCATAAAGAACACAAAAAACATGGGAATAGAGGGAGGGAGCAGCTACTGTATCCGTGATCATTCAATCAGCTACTGTTATGGTAAGTTCAACTTGTACAACTGTACTACGTTCTTCATACTGATCACTGCTGCAGTATCCTTAGCTATATGGGTAGATTACTATATAGCTAGTTATATTTGCAAAGTGGAAGAAAAAGGGTCCAGGAGTCCCTGGAGAATGTTCCTATCAAAGCATGATCTGTTCTAGACCTAGAGGGAATCAAGCTTATTGTGCTTTGTAAAAGTATGTACAGAGTACCAAGTAGCAGCTTCTAGAATAAGTCTAGAATCCAACCTTTTCCAAAAAGCCAAAGATGAAGCCAAGGCACTGGTTGAATGGGCCTTGACCCTGAATGGAATAGATTTACTATGGTGAGTATAACAAAAGATAACAGCCTTAGACGACTACTTTGGAAATGGTCTGTTTTCACAAGAAATGAACAACTGATTAGAAGATTTGAAAGATTTAGTTGTGTCAAGCTAGTATCAGAGTTGTCTGTGGGCATCCAACATATGGAGTATGCTTTCCCCCTCATTTTTAGGTTCAGGAAAGAAAACAGGGAGAAGGACAAGAGCTTGCAACTCAGAAATCCTTCTTGCAGCGGTCAGAGCAATCCATAAAACTGTTTTCCATGTAAAGAACCTCAAATCAGCCAGGTTAGCTGCTTCAAATGGAGCAAGTGTCAGCTTCTCCAACACAAAATTAAAATCCCAACGAGGGGCTATCTGTTTTCTAGGAGGCCTCTTATGCAAAATACCTTTCAAGAACATTTTGACATGAGACTACATTGACTAGAGGAAGATCCATGGGCAGAGATGCTAAAATGGTTGATAATGAACCCTGACAGAGGAATAAGAAAGGCCACAGGATAGTAGTGCACACAAATATTGTAAAAACAGACAACTAGTCCTGAATGGGTGCTGATTATGTTACTGGCACCAAACAGAAAACTTTTCCATTTGCTATTATATATATGATTTTCTAGTGGCAGGCTTTCTTGCCTCCATTAGTACCTGCTGTACATCCTCAGAAAGCAGGTGCCTAAAAGGAATTAAGACCCTATCGTCCTAGCAGTCAATTGAAGAGGACTGATGTCAGGGTGTATTAAACACCTCTTGTCTTTTTTTGAATGGACCCAGTCTGTGAGGAAGCTTGTGGTAATTGCCCCGGTCATTTCTAAAAGAAGGGAGAAACATGGTTGTCTGGACCTTGGATCTTAAGAAACGTTTGAAGTCTGGATGAATAGGGATGCAATAAGCATCTTTTAAGCTTAAAATTACCAGAAAACGTAAAAAAGAGGAAGAAGTAGTAAGAGATTGTGAAGTGACAACATTTTGAATTTGGGCACAATCACAAACAGGTTTAAGAAAGGAAACAGGTTTAAGAAAGCAATCTGGAACTGGTCTCCAAGCATTTTCTGTGTTTGGCACTAGGGAGATTGCTGAATAAAACCTCTTCCCCACCTGGAAAGGAGAAACAGGTTCTATTACTCCCTGGGACAGCATGTGATGAAGAACAGGTGGAAACAAGAGTCTGAAATGTGGGATGAGGAATGGCCCCAGGAAAGGAGGAATATCCTCCCACTGCCATCTGTAACCTTGATGAATGATTTTCAGAACCAATTTGTCTGAAACAATCTGTTGCCCAACAGAAGAATGGAGATTCAGGCTTTCTGGAAGAGGAAAGGGCCAGGGTGGGAGGGGGTCATAAGGTCCCTTGAATATTCATTTAGGCTTGATGGATTGTCCCTGTCCTTTTTTTTTTTTTGAGGTTTGAGACTTTTTTTGGAACCATCTTGTCATTTCTTCTTAAACTTCTGTTTACCTGAGGATGTCTATTATATTTTTTTGCCAAAACTGGGTGAGGAGAAAGAAAATTCCTTGGACAATTTGGAAAAGGAGGGCTGATACCTATCAATAATTTCCCATGGCAAGATTGCAAATAACTAAGTGCTTAGTAGCTGTGGATTCAACTAATGTCACAGCTGCTGAGTCAAGTTTGGGAATAGTGTATAAAAATTTAAATGACTAAGAAACTTTACACATTCTAGCTGCCTTTTTAGTTACAGCTAGCTGATTATCAGGAAAATTGCAGGCAGTAAGACACACGTCTTCTAAACCAGGCAGGCAGGACAGAAGGAATTGATGGAGGTTCCAGAAAATCTTTCTGTAACAACTTGTACTATTTTCTGAGGCACTAAGAAACCCCAGTGCTATCCCACTGAAAACACTGGTACATTCTCGCAATAGTCTAAGAGAAAGAGAACCCCCAACAGGGAAAATCAGAAACTGAACTCTCCTCAGAGTCTGAATCAGATATCTGAGGACAAAACCCTGAATCCATTGCATCTTCCTGTTCAGATTCAGAATGTTGAATCACTTCAGGAAAAGAGGAACCCTCCTTTCATTAGAAACTACTTTACAAGAAGGCTCAACAGACTGAATTAAACCCTGAGCCAGTCCCAGCAATTTCAGGAGGAGTAGATACATGCTTGATTTTATCTTTTTGACAGGAAAAACGGGAACAATTGTGTTATTAATTGCAGGAGCTGCTTCCTCAGGTATGGGTACAGCATTCTGACACAACAGGGAAACCTTCCTTGTTCCCTCTACCAGGACTGACAAGAGGGACTCTCCCTTGCCCACTGAAGGGACTCTAACAGCTGCAAAGGACATGGCTAACCCCTGGTCCACAGTCACTCTAGGTGCTACACCAGAGGGATTGATTCAGGGTAAAAGATAAGTGGTATGAGGTACAACAAAAGGCCACAATAGAGTCATCCGCCTGCATCTAAGGAAAACTGCTAGCCTGCTGTGTTGGCAAAGGTTATTTGCTTAAGTTTTTCTTTTTGTGGCTGGAAGATGGACCAACTGAGAGACCGGTAAACTGTTAAATGGTCAAAATGAAAATGCCTCTTTCCCAGGGAAGACAAGCAGCAAATTCCAGTAAAACTACTAGTCCAGAAAACTTACTTTTTGACAGACAAAAAGACAAAAAGCATTTTAAAATACTACGGCAGTTCTGCAATATGGAGTAGAGAGGCACGGGGGAAGTTACGTGAGTTAAAGTAAAGGGCAACTGTGAAAAAGAAAAACTATGCAAAAAAGTAGAGAGTAAAGAGCCACAGAAAATACATTTTCAGTTAGATAAACTATTTTTAAACTAAACTAACAGAAAGACAGTCTCGAGACTGTCCATTAAATAACACACCTAGCTTTAAAATAACTTTCCTGAAGAGAAAAGTAACAAGACAGCAACAAAATTTAAGAAAATGGATTTCCCCAAGGGAACTTATCTGCCCAGCAAAGAAGAGCGCAAGCTAATTATTGATCCTCAAAAGCTTCACAGGAGAACACTCTTTGGCAGTAGTAAAGGTCTGGAGGGCTTTGCACACAGACTTGTCTTTTAGTCAGCTCAGCTCTTTGTGCATGTAGAAGGTGCCCTGAAGCTTTGGAAACTTGCAGGCTCTTATAGTCATATGGCTAAGGCTACTGCAGCATTGATCAATATGAAGAACATACACTTATCTAGTCATTCAGCTGGCGCAAAGGAGACCGCATCCATCGCAATAAAGTGGCAAAGGAGATCTCCTTGTAGGGAGTTATGGGTAGGGGGAACAGCCTGAATACCGGATCTGAAGTCTTGGAGCACCCGAAAGCCAGATCAGTGATGGATCTGATAACTCGTGTTAAGGAATAGATGGAAAAGACATTGGATCTGTTAGTTAAACTTGTGACAACAGCAGAAACAAAAAAAATCTGCACATTCTAAAACTAAAGCAAAAGAGGTATTCAAGGAACACTGATGGATATCCACTAATTAAATACATTACTTTAACACACATAATAAAGCAGTTGCTAAAAGAGAATGACATTAGTACAGTTTTGTTGCTATCATTTCAGAAATTGTTCGTCAGTAAAACAAAAGCAACCCGCCTGCAGTTTCAGACAGGAATATACCCATTTCTTGAACGGAATTTTATCTTTTTAATTTCTGAAGTTTGAAGGAACTAGTTTAGAAATGGCTGTCTCACCAATTATAATGCTAATTATAGGTCCAAACTGACAGGGTTATTACTCTGACATCTTATGGAGTAGAGAGGCACGGGGGAAGTTAAGTGAGTTAAAGTAAAGGGCAACTGTGAAAAAAAAAAACTATGCAAAAAAGTAGAGAGTAAAGAGCCAGTTCTTTAAGTGATGGGCAGTTAATTAACTTTATATGAAGATACACAATGATGTTCTCAGCAAGAGAAATCTACATATTTTATTTAAATAAAACTAAAGCATATGCGATCCACAAACTTGCATAGGGAGGGTTATCTTCTTCTGCATCTAGGGTCAACAGATGGCTGTGCCAAACGTATCTTTCAGTTATGCAGACAGAATAAGCTCCATGTGGCATGGCAAAGTGATGGTACGGTTTGGCAATACCCAAAGACACTCAAACTTGCACACTAAGAGGTTCTACATGGTGCACAGCATTAGAACGTTTTTTTTGCTGTACAAAATGAAGTGCGAGTTTTACACTCATTACTAATGAGCCACTTGGTAGGGAATTAGTTCCAGATTTCTGGAAATACAACTAAAGGGTAGCTTCAGACTCAAGAGCACCTGTTCCTGCAGAGGTTTGCTTTTTTTTTTTTTTTTTTTTTTTTAATTTCAGGATATCTCTGTGCAGATTTTTGACAATTAGAAAGAAGAGAAGACGGTCAATACTGAACCTTGAAATACCTCCCACGCTAATATCTTTCAAGTCAACTATACATAGCTGACTATTTTGCCATTTAATGAGCAGTTCATTCTCCAAATCAGAGTGTGGTCTTTTTTCCACCCTTTCTTTTTCCTTCTATGCCTTTGTGACCATCAAGCTCCCCTATCATTGCTGTCCCATACAGCCTATTCATTTCTCCATGAGGTGAGACACTAACAGTAGAAAGCCATACACACCACCTATCTGAGGCTAGGTTTTTTTTGTACCTTTAATACCTTAACCCACTGCACATACCTGCAACTGTCCTAGAGTTTGGAATATAATGGACATTGATGAGGGTGTGCGGACTTGAGTGGGTGAATTAACCCCCCCCCCCAAAAACAAATTTCCTGCCCATCCTGAAGTAGGTTTCCGCTGGGGCTTCTACAGGGGAATTAGTATCCAGACATGAACACTGTTCCTTCCCTCACAAGGCAGACGAACCAGCAAAGTTGTGTCATTCCTCCACCCCCCATACCAGTTCCAGCAGGTGCCAGAGTTGCTAACTGATCTTGGATTGCCTGGGTCATAAGTCAGGATTTTATCCCTTCTATGCCAGCACCACTGGCTAGGGTCCTGGTCTCGTCTAAGTTCTTATGGTCCATCTTTGCTAATTCTCTCTCTGATACAGCCACCCCAGCTGTCTGCCTCAACGCTGAATAGTGCAAGCAGTCCCTCTAGCCTAAAATTATACCCACAAACCTTAAACATACTGGATAACTGATTCTCCCCCTTTTAAGAAGCCAGATGTACTGGCTATCTTATAATTCTCACCTCCTCCGACTAAAAGTAAAATTTCACACCTTAATATGTAATAGATCAGGTGACAGAGAAGGAATAGTTAACCATTTGCTGCTACTAGGTTTAGTTGCCAACAATCCTACAAATAATGATCACATGTTCTTCTGGCTAGGAGTGTGGCTAAACCTTGGTGACAGTACAAAATCCTTCACCTCTGCTGTTTCCATTCCTCCTTTAACATTACCACTGCCTGAAGATTTACTTTTTTCTTGCTCCTGTGGATTGCCAGGAAAAATTCCAAACTTTCTAAGTGACCACAGTATTAAACAAAGAGGTCCTCTGCAAAACAACTCATGTACCGTACCTCTACATATAATGCGACACAGCTGGCCACATCATGTACTGTTGGGCGACTGTCACAGTTAGGGATCATTCTTAATAAAAGGGCAGAAAGAAGTTGCAATTGTTCACATCAGCAAAATAAGTGATCACTGCCCAGTTTCAGCTTTATAATCATACAAGAGACTGCAGCTCAGTTAGTTCAGTGATTATCATGGAGTCCTGTTTCACTCACCAAAGATCTAAGGCTTCTACTAAAGCACTGACTGGAGCACAACTGTCTAGCAGAGGTCAGTATGGTTTGTGATAATACTCAGAAATAATTGCATATGTATGAATTAGAACTATTAGAACTCAACATCTGTATTACACCCTTTAAAGGTACAAACAACAGTCACTACTGGTGAACTTCAGAAAAAGAAAATGTTTACTGGAAATATATTAGAAGAAAGGGGCATAATAAAGAGTGATAAACTAGCTTTAAATAAATAGAGTGGAACCCAACTCTAAACAGCAGACATTTCAGACAAGTTCATCAAATTACTACTGGCACAACTACTGACTTCCTGTCTGTACCAAAGGCCTATCCAGGATGAATATCACTACTGATATAGTTAGTTATGATGAAGGTGTTCAAATGTATACATAATTCAGTGGCGGCAATAATGGCACAAGCTTGGAAGGCACTACAAAGACGGATTGCATATCCTTGTTTTTGGAATTTTTTTTTTTTTAATTCATTTGTTAATCAGCTAAAGGCATTAGGTATAAGCCTTCTTTCAGGGGGCAACTCAAGTGCATTGTCTGGTTAAGTGACTTTCTCATAATCACACAGCAGGCCAATGGAGAACAAGGGCATCAGACTCTGGACCACAAAATACAGCTCACTGGCAGCTCATAGTATTGACCTTCTGTACGTAACTGCCAGACTCAAAGGTTTGTGTTGAAGAAGGCTAAATACCAAAATTTGAAGTGGAACACATTTTATTTCAATTCCCAAGGAACTGTGAAGTGAGGCAGACTTGTATTTTCACACTCCCTTACACTTTTTAATGCAGTGTTTGGCAAGTTAAATATTTAAATATGTTTTCAAAACATCCTCTGCAGATTGTTTACACAATACACAATTATCACCACAAAATGTTTATGGTCGGGACTAAGAAAAAAAAACACTGAGTGAGAAGATTTAAAGTCATGAAATATCAGGATTTGTAGCCAGAAATTAGAGTAATGTGGAAGAAATATACAAAACAGTTCCCATACTAGTAGGGGCAACGGGTCTTATAAAAAGAATCTACAATCGTATTTAGATACGTTACCAATACATGTAACCCTGCACGAATTGCAGAAGGAGTCATTACTGGGCATATTGCGGGTGCTGAGAAAAGCACTTCTGGCTGACATCAAAGATTGAGACAATACTAATTTCATGAACTTTAGTTATACTTTGACTTAGGAATGGAGGCCATGCCTGTCATGGTATTAGAAACCCAAAAGATTTGGAGAAATTAAAAGTCAAAGCATAGAAGGAACTCACTAGCAAGTGATACATGTTAGATACCAATGAACAGTTAGGACAGTAAATAAAAAAAACAGTTCTACTGATGGATGTCTGGATGGCAGCCTTCCTTGTGATCATGTCTCAACCAGGTAAGTACAAGAATGAATAGGTATAATCAGCAGCTGGAGAAAGCTAGATGGTTGATAGGCACTGGGGGAATAAACAAAAAAATATCAACAAACCTCAACACTGCAGAAACAGCAGGGGCATTCAGAAAGACAATACTTTTAAGAATCACTCATCAGTATTCCATCAGGAGGATTATTTAAGCTAACTTAGAAGCATCATTTCTGCAGGTAATGGTTTACCTCTAGTTAATTCCATCAGGAGGATTATTTAAGCTAACTTAGAAGCATCATTTCTGCAGGTAATGGTTTACCTCTAGTTAAAAAAGACAAGAATTAGTCTTCTTTAGAACCTCTGGCCCATGAAACAATCTCTCTTAAGGCCTGAAAGAACATACTATCAGCCATTTCTCAAACACTTCCTAAAAAACTCAGCTATTGCAGGTAGAACCAAACTTTCATTCTTTCTCACTTCTGTTTAGAAACCTTAAAAAAAGTAGTTATTCCCAAAATTACAGCAGTATGTTTATGAAGATCCGGTTCTATGGTTACAGGTTGCTGGCTTAAAACTTCCATTTTCTGTTGAAATTTCAAGTTTATAGCCTTTATCTAAGCTACCAGAACCAGTACAGCAGTGAATGCTACTGGACTATGAACATTAAAATAGCAACCCGAAATTTAATTAAATAACTTTTGACACATCTGAGATAAATTTCTACTATATACCTTCACATAGTTTCCACTGGGCTGCTTTTAACAGTGTTCAAATGAAGAGAAACAGTTAAGCATAGAAACCGCAGCCCCATACTTGTGCCTTTGTATACAGGTTTAACACACTAACCACCAAACAAGCTTTTATTCTTTTTACCAGATCCCTAATAGTTAAACAGACTCCATTAACAAAGCAAAACCATTCATTAAATAAAGCTACTGCATTAGCAAACATGCTCAAGCGATGTAGACCTGGCAAAAGTTTATCTTTAAGCTTTCCTCCAAATGTAGGAAAAGGACTTGCTAGCTAGATTAAAACATTTCCATCTTTTTAACTACTTAAGAAAAAAAACACAGAAGTTGGAGAACATAAATGCAAGGCACTGAGAAACAACTGTTCAAATAAAAATTCATTTTCACAAATGCTGCTTCAAAATATAGGTAATCTTATATTCATTCGATTTTAACAAATATACTTAAACATTAAAAGTCTTAACATTAATGGATTTCTACTCACCCACAGTGTTAAAATCAAATTCAAGGAGAATGTATTGCTTTTGAGTTCAGCACTAAGGATAGAAGGTAAGCCCCCTCTTTGAAGTCTGCATTAAAGACATCTAAAAGCAGTTATATGACCTGGACACCTTAATCTGCAGGGAAGAACTTCTCATGAATATCTGGAATGTGAAGTTACTGATTTGCCAGATTTGAGGATCACTACCAAAAAAGGTTATTGTTCTGAGAAAAGCATGGGAGGAGTAATGGAAATAATATTAACTGTCATCTACTCTCCATAAACCAAAGTGGTTACGTTTTGCTACATACACTGTGTATGTAGAAGTTTTCTTGGCTGCTTCAAAAAACATCCATAATGTTTTTAGCAAGCTGGAAGATTGTGGAATCCACTGGGGACCTAGTAATGTATGAAAATTAAGGGACTTCAAACTGGGTAGAAGATTCTGTCACTAACTGTTGACAGCAGGTTCAAATAACCCAAACAGTACAGCAGTGTACAGGGCTGCTGGACCACAGAGGTGAAATCAGAGCCCATACTCACCTTGTCCAATTTTCCCTTTAAAAGAACTCTCTAAAAAGGCTGATGGAAGAGAAAGGTATACAGGAAATAGGTTTCGCAAGACAAAGAGAATGCATTACTGAAAGGGAGCTGGTAACTTTAAATTAGGAAACAGTCTGAATACAATGAAGGTGGTACCTAGGTTCAGAAAAGAGACGTCTTGGGATCTGGCTAAGTTATACCCCAAAACATAAACAAATAAATAAAGGTTGGACACCCCCTTGAAGGTGTGTGGCAACAATGCAGACTTTTTTTCTGGACCAAGTCCAGCTTTGCAAAGCCTCTGATACAGGCCCATATTTCCAGTATTGTAGTGATCTACAACAAGGTGGACATGCTGTGTCTGTTGTAATCCTCATATGAACTGATTTCAGGCAGAGTTGGAACACAGCCGGTCTAATGTTTCCAAGTGAGACCAATGATCTAAGTAGTGGCTGAGAATATGAACTCTACTCCTTTCACAAAGTATCAATCAGAGTGAAATGAACTGCTCTAATGTTTGAAAAGGTAAGCCTGGCACCAAGTGGTGGAAGGACAGCCACCACAGCATCATCATCTTTGTGAGCCAAATTCTGACCAAAGACAACATGAAGTCAGTTGCTGCAATGTAATTTAGAACCAGAGGAATTTGTCCTGCTGCCTCCAGGTACAGCTGATGAGTTCTGAGACAAGACACCTTCAAGTACAGAGGACTGATCCCAAATGGAATCCAGTCCTTCAATATAATGTACAACCAAAATTGTACAGATGTGCAGGGTTGTCAATGCTTTCTATTAAAGCTGTCTTTTGTTTTAGCTAACTTGTAAGCCATTAAAGCTACATACTTTTCCTAAAATGGGATATTGGCCATCTCAGAAGGCTTCTTTTTCATCACTGCAATCATATAAATCAGAGATTACCAAAACTTTGGAAATATGCAGACAACATAAGCACAAGACACATAGGAATGATTAGAGATACAAACACATTTAAAAGGATGGCACGGAAGCGAATCTGAAATGTACTTTCTGATTCTAACCCAAATTATGCATGCCAACGGTTTTCTGATGCAGAAAAATCCATACACATGAACTAATACATGTCTGCCAAGAAAAGAAGATATGATAGCTAGGTAATCCTACAGGAGTAAAGGCACTGTGTGAAAGTTTATAGAGCACTACTTTAACAAAAAAAAACAAAAAACAAGCAAAACAAACACGTGGTCAATGGTATTACAAAGTTTGGCTAAGGGCAATTATAAACATTCACATGGAGCACCAGGTGCACATGGAAGAAAGGCATAGCCAACCTTTTCCCTCTAGGATTGTTGCTGGAACTGAAAATAATGTAGTTAAAATGAATTTATTATTTGAATGTAAGATGTGGAGTGACTATGCAGACTAACTGCATTACAAACCTTCTTTCTGTTCACTTGTTAACTGTTCCTTTGGAAATTCCACATCAAATGTGATTATTAATGAACCTCGTATATTATTGTTGTCAAAGTTTGGCAGTCCTTCTCCTTTCTTCCACAATTTGGCACCAGGTTTTGTGATTTTGTCACGGACTATACGAACCTAGAAAAATGAAATATAAAAAATACTATTAAGTACAGCAAAATTTAGATAATTCTTTAAAGCACTCAACATTAAAGATGACTGAGTTTTGGCCACTACAGAAAGCAGCACTTTCATCTGAATTGTTGGCATGCCTGTGTCCATTCGCAGTCGGGAACAACCTCTACACATTGCACACTGACCACAGTACTCCTGATGTGCAGTAAAGGTCGTGTGTCAAGACAGACTGCATATATAAAAAAGTACAGAACACATGAAAGATACAGCATATGAAGTAATTATGACATTTTTCACAAATGATTTATAAAGAAGAGGTGTGGGGGAGTTGTGCTGGATGTCAAAGAACAGAATAAAACTATAGCCATGTAGCCTAAAAAATGTGCTTCTCCAGATATGCTGATGCCAGCAAGCAATCTATACCATATCTTGCTGTGGAGAAGTATGTTTCTTGGCTCCACAACCAAGACAAACTGTTGAGGTAGATGGTGTAGTTCCTCACAAGGTCTGAAAGGACCCGAGAAATGACCACCAGACACAGGCATCATGGTCACCATTAAGACTGCTGGTAAATCAGAAACAAGTCTGAAAGCCAGTCTACTAGCACAACATAATAAACGTGAGGAGCACCACAGGCAGAGAAAAATGATGGCATTATAGGTCATTAGCAATACAAGTCTGGAATGCTGTCTCGATTCTACAGGGAGCACCTTAAATACAGAATGAAGGTGGTAAGAAAAGAAAAAAGTTACACAAATGATGCAGGCACTGTACTGCTAGTTGTACAAGTGTTGACAGAAAAACCTCAATATGTATTCTCATGGGAGGTAGATGTACACATCTCAAAAGGACCTGTGAAGAAAAGGAAGAAAAAAGACAGCAATGAATAAGACAATGTCAGGAAGTATTCCCTTACTTTGTGGAGGTGAAAAAAATACAAAGTCATGGATCTGGCTTCTGTATCCAGCTCAACAAGATAAGCATTTATCCTATAACTGTAGGTGAAAATGTGATCAAGTGGGCTGTCTGGATGCTTTATGTGGGCTGTCTGGATGCTTTACGTAACTAAAATGTTGCTGGCTGTGCTAGGGCAAAGAGATAAAGCCCCGACAATGACTCCGATAACTCAGGTTCAACAAGCAAGTTGGGACAATGGAGCAGATATCTGGGATGGTGAGTAACAAGTTTTCCTTCCTGGGGGGTGTGGGGTAGTGATACTCAATGCTGCACTACTGATCAGAGGCTGTGGGAGTCGGCATTAATTGGCGATTCAGCAACAGTGATGGCGAACCTTTTGGGTTGGCGTGTCAAAAGCTCCCAACACAAAATAATTCAGTGCACTTCACATGAGCAACAAATGCAAAAGCAGTGTCTTTGGTAACTCGGGTGATGGTGATTGCTGGCATGTCACCCAAAATGTCATGGCGTGTGTTACCTTTGACATGCGTGTCATAGGTTCACCATCACTGCACTAGGAGGAGGGCATTACCTTGGACTGGCTCAGCGATGGATACATGTGCAAGTTTTAATAGTCTGATACTCCAGAAAATGGGATTTGGGGGTAAAACAGCAAGCTGATCCACCCTATACACATGCTGGTCACTGATGGTCTTTCTTCCACCATCAGCTAGTAAGGACTGTCCTGATGGAAAGGTGAATAGAAGGAGGGGTGCAGAAGGATGGGGGTATAAGGAATGGATGACAGTAGAGAATGATATAGAGTAGGATGAGTTGGTAAGGTAAAAACAAAGTAAAAAAAAAAAGAAAAAAACACAACTGAATGAAAAATTAACAAGTACAATGACAATTGCCTAGGTGATCATAGCAGCTTCTGCACAAAAAGTGTAAAACAAAATTATAGCTGGATGGTCAGTAATAACATGGGGGGAGAAAAAAGGGTCTCTGACTCGCAGCCTAGCCTTCAACTCTTAACTCTTTAGTATCTAGCTGAAATCATTCTCAAAGAGGTCCAAAAGCCATCAATACATCAAAAACTGAATGGTATTGCCAAGACTATAAATGTAATTGAAACATTGATACTGGTCTAAAAATTTAGAGTCAAGAACTGAAGAAAACCTAGTAAGCAAAGGAACAAAGGATACTAAAAGACAACAAGTCTAAGCCTTGATTTATATGCCAGCCAGGCAGGGAAACAGACGAAAGTACAGTTTTGTACCTACCATAAATGTAGATGTTCGAAGATCCACATTGCTGCAGTCATAACCTGTGGGTAGTCCGCTGTCCTCGGTCGGCCCGAATACCAAAGTGTTAGGCTGGCGTCAGTCATGGTCGCTCAGATCTGACGTCAGTACACCGTGGTACTAAAGCGCATGACCGACGCCATATCCTCAGTCTTTCTTGCCCCAGATGTCAGAAGGCCTTAAAAAGAAAGGCCATAGCCAAAAATAGAAAAATACCCAATCACCAAAATAACAACAATAGGTACACCACAAACCACACAGTCACCCCAAACTACACAGGGGAAGGAGGGAGGGAAAATTGGACTGCAGCAATGTGGATCTTCGAACATCTACATTTATGGTAGGTACAAAACTGTACTATGTTCTTCATCTCACATTGCTGCAGTCATAACCTGTGGGTAGAATCCCAAAGCAAAGGTAAAGGGAGGTTGGTAAAATCAGATAGCATTAGGAGCTGCTAACATGCCCTGTAAAACTGCAGTGGCAAACCCAGCCCTAGATTTGGAATAAAGAGGGAGATGGTAATGTTTAGAAAAAGTGTGCACTGAACTCCAAGTAGCTGCCTCCAAAATATCCTTAGTAGCTACTCCCCTTAAAAAAGCAGTAGAAGTGGCAGTCACTCTAGTGGAATGAGGTCTGATTCCAGCCGGAACCTCCTTACCATGATGAGAATAACAAAAAGCAATACAATGGCCAATCCACTTAGAAATAGTTTGTTTTGAAACAGGTTTTCCTTGTGAACCCAAAGCAAAAGAAATGAATAACTGTTGAGACTACCTGAACCCTTTAGTTCTGCTCAAATAGTAACGTAACTGCCTGTGAATATCCAAAGAGTGCAAATTTTTTTCCCCTTTATTTTGGGGATCAGCATAAAATGTAGGCAAATGAATAGATTGGTTTAAAGCCACATTTGAAACAACTTTAGGCATAAAAGTAGGGTTAGTACGCAGAGATACCCTATCCTTATGAAATATCAGGAAGGGTTCAACTGCCATTAGAGCCTGTAATTCAGATACCCTTCTAGCAGATGTAATGGCGAACAAAAAAGCAGTCTTCCAAGACAAAAACTTCAACTCAGATGTAGCTGCAGGTTCAAAAGGAGGTAAAGTGAGTTTTTCCAACACAAAATTGAGATCCCAGGAAGGAGTAGGAGCTCTGCTGGGGTCTTATGTTCTTTGCCCTCTAAGAAATTGCTTAAACAAAGGATGAGAGAATAATGGTGGGTCACAGTCATAGTGAGCAGAAATGGCTGCAGCATGAACTTTTACAGAGGAGAAAGACAAACCCTTGTCTAATAATTCTGTAAGATACTGAAGTGAAACACTCAAATTAGGCACTGAAACATCAAAGCCCTTTGCTTTGCTCCAAAGAAAAAATCTCCTCCATTTATCAGCATAAACTTTCCTTGTACTAGGCCGTCTGGCCTCCAAAATGACATTCAAAACTTGCTGAGGAAGCTGCGACCCCCCAGGGTCTAGAACAGAATACGCCAGGCTGTCAGATGCAGGGACTGTATCCTGACATTGAGGAAATGATTGCTTGCCTGGGACAAAAGGTGTGGAATTGATGGCAAAGGCCAAGGAGGCTCCCGTACTAAACTCCTCAGCAGAGGGTACCAGTGCTGTCGTGGCCAATCTGGAGCTATTAGAATCATGCAGGGCTTGTCCTGTCTGACCTTCAAGAGCACCTTGGGAAGGAGAGGCAGAGGAGGAAAGGCATAGACGTGAAGGTTGTTCCAACTGAATGATAGAGCATCCACTTTCCAAGCTTTTGGGTGAAACATCTTTGTGCAAAACTTTGGCAGTTGGAAATTTAGTGGAGAAGCGAACAGATCTATGTCTGGAGTCCCCCAAGCCACTGTCAACTGTTGAAATACATGAGGATCCAATTTCCATTCGTGGGGATCCACCATCTGTCTGCTCAAAACATCTGCTAAGGAGTTCTGTGCTCCTGGCAGAAACCTTGCCTGAACAGTGAGGTGCAAACTGAGAGCAGTCTCCCACAAAATCATAGCTTGTCTGCAAAGAGGGTACAAATGGGTTCCCCCTTGCTTGTTGATGTACCACATGACTGCTGTGTTGTCTGTTTGAATCAACACTTGTCCTGGGTGAAGTAGATCCTTGAAAGCCATCAATGCAAATTGGACTGCCAACATCTCCTTCATGTTGATATGCAAATGCTGTAGTCTGGGAGGCCACGTGTCTTGAACCCATTTTCCATTGAAGTGTGCTCCCCAAGCCATGTCTGAGGCATCTGTCGTTAAGATCTGACTCGCCTCTGGTCGGGTCACAGAGAGTCCCTTGTTTAGGTGACATTCCTGAGCCCACCACAAAAATTCCCTTTGAATGCAAGGTATTATCTGAATGACAGTGTCCAAATCGTGGCAGTGTTGAGTCCATACGCTTTTGAGATACCATTGTAGCTTCCTCATATGCAGTTTGGCATTGGGAAGCACCAGAATACAAGATGCCATGAACCCCAAGGCTTGAAGGACTGTCCTTGCAGTCAGCCTGGACCGAAGAGACAATTGTTGGAAGTAAAGGGTAAGATTTCTTTGTTTGTCCGGGGTCAAAAACACCATCTGAGAGGCTGTATTCAGTCTCACACCCAGAAAGCACATGTCCTGAGAGGGTACTAGACTGGACTTTGTTTCGTTCACAGAATACCCTAGGCACCTTAACACTGCCATAACATACTGTAGATGGTGAAGTAACTTGACTTTGTCGAGCAAGAATCAGGCAATCGTCCAAATAAGGATAAATTTGTATTCCTCTTAACCTTAAGAAGGCTATCACCGGAGCCAGGACCTTTGTGAACACCCTGGGTGCAGTAGATAAGCCAAAGGGCAATGCAGAGAACTGATAATGTAAATTTCCAGCCAGCAGGAACCTCCTGCAGCTGGGCCTGATAGGAATGTGAAGATAAGCCTCTTTGAGATCCAGAGTTACCATCCAGTGATCATTGCCTAGCAGAGGCAGAAGTTGTTGCAGAGTTAACATCTTGAATTTTGGAATGTCCAGGTATGTGTTGAGAATAGACAAATCCAGAATTGGCCTCCAAGTGTTTCCTTTCTTTGGTACAAGAAACAGGCGAGAATAAAATCCTAGGCCCACTTCGGACGGAGGGACCTCCTGGATAGCCCCCATTGTTAGAAGTAAAGAAATCTGCTTGTGAGCCTCCACCTTTTGCTGAGGAGGAATGTCTGGCATGCCTTTGAAAGGAGGCAAGGTGTGAAAATAAAACTTGTAGCCTCGATCTATAATGTCCAACACCCATTTGTCCTGGGTGACTAAAAGCCAATTTTGCCTGAAAAGTGCCAACTTTCCTCCTAGAGGAGCTGCCAGACAGGAGGGATCTGGCAGCTGAAGATACAGGTCATTGGGTCTGTTTATGAAAAGGCTGACCCCTGCCCTCACCTGAAGATTGTGCAGGGGAACTCCACGTCCTCGGTCTGAAAGAACCCTGAGCATGAGCTCTGCCCCTACCACGTCTAGATCTGCCCCTAGACTGCAAATCAGAAGAAGGATAAGCCCATCCCTTATCCGGCCAATTTCTGCTAAATTTAGGGGGCTGCACCTGTAAAAATTCCTTAACTGTCTGCATGGACTTAGCTTTGTCTTCCATTTTCTTCAAAACTGACTCCACAGGAGAACCAAACAGAACTTCAGATTGAAGGGGAGCATCCAAAATTCGAGCTTTAACATGCTCTGACAAATTCTGATCCTTAAGCCAGGCGTGCCTACGAATAACAGATCCAGTGGCAGCCACCCTGGAGGAAGCCTGAAGAGCATCAAAACCACACTGCAGAGAATGCTTACCCACCTGATCAGAGGCATGAACTAAATCTTGCAATTCTTTACACTCAATACCCTCTGCCAAAGCATCTACCTTAGATTTTAACTGACTTAAGAAAATTTTGGTACTTCAGCATATGAAACTGGCAATTCAAAGCCCTCATCGCTAGAGTGGAAGAGGTATACACTTTTTTACCCCACCTATCCAAAGCTCTAGAATCTTTATCCAGAGGAACTGGATTTTTTACAATAGAAGCCCTGACACCCTTAGGTCCCTGGCTAATAGTCTCTGGGTCAGCTCTTGGGCTCTTGTACAAATATTTATGAGCCTCTGGCACTCTGTAATACCTGTCTGGTTTAACAGGGGCAGGAGGTAAAGAATCAGGATTAAGGGAAGCTTCAGAGAAAACATCCTGTACAACATCCAAAACAGGGGGAATAGCCAAGGGCCTATGCTGAGGTAAAAACAAAAATTCCCTAAGCCTCTTTCGAGAATCTGAGAAATCCTGACCTTCCCACTTAAAATGCTCCCTCATGGAATGCAGGGTTCAGAAAAAGAAAAATCCTCAGGAGGGGAAGCAGAAGGACATGAATCCTCTGCATCTGAATCAGAATAAGGAGGAAAATCCTGAATGTCCTCAGCCGAAGACTCAGAGTAATCTGAAGAATGTTCCAAACCTTCCACCTCTGGCTCCACCCTAGGACTCTTATCCGGGGGGGGGGCATAGAACCCCTGATTAAAGTAATCAAATCCTCTGCCATCTTCAGCATATGTTTTTTAGGTACAGAACTAGGGCTGACACCAGTGGAAGACAAACCAGGCCTGACCTTGGAAGGTGCTTTAGAGACAGAAGTAAAAGGCCTAACCACCTTATGCAAAGAAGGGACTACAGAGACCTGAGAGGCCCCCTCAGCCTGACCAGACTCCTGAGAGGCCACATCCTGCAAGATTAAAGGCTCCCCCTGAGATTCAGCTGAAACCTCGGTTGGATCCACAGATTCCACCGTAGTTTCTAAAGAACCGGCGTCCATAACGGACGACTCATCCTGCTTGGACTTTAACGTTTTTTTCTTTACGCTTCTTAGCGGACGTCGGAGGATCCGACGGCATATTGTAATTACACCGCTTACCGAAGACAAGTCTAGCACAATCTAACCTGCGTTTAATGGTGCGCTTATTAAATTTAGCACAAAAGCGACACCCGACTATGTCGTGCTCAGGCCCCAAGCAAGGAATACAGAGAGAGTGGTAATCCCTATGAGGTATCTGCTTCCCACAAGAAATACAATTATTTAATTTTTCTGACATCCGGATTTAACTGAGGCAAGAAAAGACAAAAATATTCCCCAACAGGGTACTTAGCCCAACTTGGTCTTCGGTCTGAAACTCAGAATACGAAAATTTCAGGACGCTGAACGGCACTTGCAAACGCTGCTTCTGCTTCGGACCATGCGGCAAGAAAGACTGAGGATATGGCGTCGGTCATGCCCTTTAGTACCACGGCGTACTGACGTCAGATCTGAGCGACCATGACCGACGCCAGCCTAACACTTTGGTATTCGGGCCGACCGAGGACAGCAGACTACCCACAGGTTATGACTGCAGCAATGTGAGATGAAGAACATCATGAGAACAATATCAAATGAAACAAACTAAATGATATGTATTACTGGAGAATTTTGAGCACTTTCATAGCTCTGTAAAAGCCTACATTTCATACCTAATTACTAATTTTTTTTTTTAAATACAGGGAGCAGCAGATGAGATGACTGAAACAATGCACTGACAATGAAGTGCCATACCCAAAAATCTGGGTCTCAGTCTCCTTCTAATCTGTATATTGAATTTGCACAAATAATATTTGAAGCATTTCTGGCAAAATAAAAATTTGATTTAATTCAGCTCCAAAATTTATGCATGCTAAAAGTTCTCTGATTTACTATACACGAAGGCAAGAAATCAAGTACGTGATTATGGAGAAAGTTATTACAATTAGACTGCTGTAACTGGTCAAGTTTAAAATATCCACGTCTGAAGGCCCAGCTTTACTGCAGCCACTGCAAGCTGCAGATGGTGAGAATATTTTGGAAATGGGCAATCTGAAAATGCCCAGCAGAGTTTTCAGGGACAGGGCCACTACTACCTCAACAAACTGTGGATTTCCTGTCTGGTTGTCTATGGATGTAATGAGGGTCAATGCAGTGAACAGGGAAGATGCTGTTCTAAAATGAATGAGCAACAGCGAAGTTCTACACTTTCTCAGTTCTTGAGTCTGATGTACACTTGCCATATATTCTAAAGCTATGGCTGTCAAACTAATTATGGTGTGGCAAAGGGCAAAATCTCTGACATTTCATCCAAAAACACACATGCACACTGAAAACGTGCACACAACTAGCAAGCCACAAAAGATATTCAACAGTTCGACTTGATTTAGACTAGGCAATTGTTGTCATATCTGCCTAAAATTTGTTGAGACTGCTAAATCCAGAATATTAATGCTAATGATATATGGGGGGGGGGGGGGGGGCAGAGGAATGCATGGTTTTACCTTTCCTGGAGAGGGCTTGAAGGTTTCTCATATAGATGTAGTCCTTTACAAATTCAGTGAACTCACATCAAGGTAAACACTGCCAGACTAACTGGAAGAGTACAACTCTAAGCCAACTGGAGAATGCTGGAAGCATGCACTGGCTATCATGTTATCATAAACGTCATAAAATGTCAAATGCAGGAAATGGAGGGGGGGGGGCAGGGAGGACAAAATTTAAAAAATCCTCAGTCCACAGTATGGAAAAATAGGATGACTCGGGCACCTGTCACCAAAAGGAACAAAAACAGGGTAGCTGTGGGCAACAGAATATTACACATGGAGATCAACAACAAAAACAGATAAATGCATGTGAAAAGAGAAGTTATGTCTTACCATAATGTTCCATCTGTGTTGTAGATCTTCATTCATTCCTTACTCATACGACCTCAGTTCTGTCCTTGAAACTGACCCGGCCAATACACAAGCACGCACCAGCCAAAAACTCTCGAGTTAAGTCCTACCCATAGTGCCCTTCTTCTCCTTCTCTTTAGTTTGCCCGCCCAGTATAAGACAGTGGATATAATAGAGATAGTAGAGACAATGGAGGCCCTATCGGAGCAAACACCTTATCAGGCAGACAGGACCCAATGATCCACCAGGAGTCATTAGGAAGGGGGAAGGAGGGTGGGGTGTAAGGAATGAATGAAGATTTACAACACAGATGGAACGTTATGGTAAGACATAACTTCTTTATCAGATGTTGTAATAGGACCAAGTCCCCAGCTACTTGCATCCTGGGTGGCCCTACAGAAGGATATTCCTGAGCACCATTGAGCCAAAAGATGCTCTTCCTCTGGAGGCCATATCCAATTTACAATGAGTGATAAAGGTATGGGGTTTGCCCAAGTGGCCACTGCGCAAATGTCATCCATAGAGACGCTGGAATGAAATGCCACTGATGTGGCCATTGATCCGGTGGAATGAGCCTTGATTCTAGAAGCCAAAGATAATTTGTTCTGTTGATAGACAAAGGTGATCAAATCAACCATTTTGACAAGGTGACTTTGGAGACCGCTTTCCCCAATCTGGGACCTGAAAAGGCTATGAACAGTTGGTCTGACTTTCTGAAGGTTTTAGTTCTGTCCAAGTAAAAACAAAGCTATCTTTGTACATCAAACGTGTAACTGGTATTACCTCTGTTGGAAAATTCAGGAAAAAAGACTGGTAAACCAATGGACTGGTTGAGACTTGAATTTGAGATAACTTTGGGCAAAAAGGAAGGGTTAGTACAAAGTGATGCTCTTTCTTTGTGGAAAATCAAGTAATGTCAGTTGACACACAAGGCCTGCAGTTCTGATACTCTCCTGGCTGAGGTGATAGCCACTAGGAATAAGGTTTTCCAGGATAAAAACTTTATATCACATGAGACGGAAGGTTCAAAGGGTGAGCAGGTCAAATCTTGTAGGACTAAAGTCAAATTCCATGGTTCAGTTGGGGGTCTATTAGGTGGTTTGAGGTATAGAATTCCTTTTATGAAGGTTTTGCAAAGATGATGAGACATTAATGAGGAATCGTTAAAATCATTATGGAAATTGGCGATAGCCGCCAGTTGGAATGTAATAGTAGAGGCTGAGGATCCTGCATGAAGTAGGGTCGACAGGTATTCTAAAACTTTATGGATCAGCATTGAAAAATGGTCTAGCCCTCGTTCCTTAGCCCACATTGTAAATCTGACATTTGCTGTGATAAATTTTTCTGGTGCAGGGTTTATGGGAAACCAAAAGAATCTTTTGGACTGGGGAAGATAAGTGCATTTGCCTGGCAATCAATGGAAGTGGAGATACCAAGCTGTCAGCTTGAGGCTGCGAAGGTTGGGATGAACCAGCCCCTGTAGGTGAAATAGGAGTCCCGGGAAAAGGTCCAGGGTCCACGGGCAGTGAACCAAATGAGGCCAAAGGAATGGGAATCCAACTTGGCAGGGCCAGCAAGGAGCAATGAGGATGACTTTGCTTCTCAGCCATTGCGCTTTCTTCAGGAACTGCAGAATGAATGGAATGGGTGGGAAAGGCATACAGCAGACCCATGGGCCAATTGTGAATCAGAGCATCTCTCGGGGACTCCCCCAGTGGGGGAATCAGGGTGAAGAAGCTGCTTCATTTGGGGTTGAAGGGGGAGGTAAATAGGTTGCAGCAAGGCTGGCCTCAATGACGAAAAATTTGAGACACTGCTACAGGGTTGAAAGACCACTTGAGGCATCAGAATTTTCCGGCTCAGTTTGTCTGCAATCAGATTGGAATTCCCAGGAATGTGCATTGCTAATAGAAAGTGGTTGGAAGCTATTGCCCATTGCTACACTCTTAGGGCTTCTTGACATAAGGGATAGGATCTAGTTCCACCTTGCTTGTTGATGTACCAGACTACTGACATTTTGTCTCACTGGATGGCAATTGTCCCAGACAAGAGGGTTGTTTAGAATGCTTGCAACACTAAGAGTACTGCCCTCAGTTCTAGGACATTGACATGCAATTTGGCCTCTATGGGGGAACCACGTGGCTTGGACAATCCTTCCTTGAAATTGCCCCCCCTCCACCAGGGAAGCGCCCGTGGTCACTGTGGCTTTGGGTTGGAGGGTGAAAAGGTCGACTCCATAACTCCTCCTCTGGCTTCATCCACTAACTCAAATCCTGATAGCATCGACTTGTTACGTGAATCGGGTGAGACACTGGATGTGTTAGAAGAGACCATTAAGAAGATAGCTGCCACTGCAGTAGCCTCATATGGAACCTTACAAGAGGGACCCATGGAACTGTAGCCGCCATGGAGACCAGCAGTTGTAGAACCTGTCTGGCTGGGACTAGGTGTTGAGAAAGTGTTATCTAAAGTTGAGCTCTCAAGTTTTAACAGCCTGTGAAGAAGCAGAGCAACTCGGCAAGAGATTGTGTCAAACATTGCCCCAGTGAACTCTAAGGATCAAGTCGGTACCAGGATCGATTTTCCGAAGTTTATAGAGATTCTCAGTCTTTCTACCAGGCCTTGAGTGTATGATATGGCTTGAAGCAGTAGACTCCTGGTTGAAGCAGTGAGGAGCCAATTGTGTAGGTATGGAAACACATGGAATCCTTGTAGTCCGAGGTGAGCTACTACTACTGCCATACATTTGGTAAACACTCTGGGGACTGTGGACAGAGTAAAGGGCAGCACTCAAATTGGTAATGATTGGCTCCCAGCCAGGACCGGAGGTATTTTCTGGACCATTTGTCCATTTTATGTGGTAATACGCATCCTAAAGATTTATAGAGCACATCCAGTCATCCTTCTCCAGGAATGGGAGAATGGACTGAACCGTGACCATCTGGAATTTCTCGTCTGACAAACTTGTTTAGAATACTGAGATCCAAAACTGGTCTCCAGTCCCCTGTCTTTTTTGGCACTAAAAAGAATCTAGAGTAAAAACCGGATCCTATTTGGTCTGGTGGGACTACTTGGATCACTCTTTTTCTAGCAGCTTTTGAAATTTTAGTACTGCTGCATCTCCTTGACTAGGTGGGATGTCAGGGATTCACCTTAGAGGCTTGGGATAAAGGTCGAAGGGAATATCGTATCCTCTGGTCATAATCCTTTGCACACAGGAATCTAAAGTTATTGATTGCCAGGCCAAGTGATGCAGGGAAAAACATCCCTGGACTGCTTCCAGAGGACAGCAATCGGACTGCTATTCAGGAGCACTGATAGGTTGACCAGAAAAGAAATCTCTGGAACCCTGGTTATGCCCCCCCCCCCCCGTGCCATGACAAGGGCATCTCCCAGAAGAGTTCCCCCTGCCCGGGGGGATTGTTCACCACGTGTTTTGCAGAAAGGTCCTTGGGATTTCTTGAACCACATCTTTCCTCGTCTCCGATTCCAGGAGTAGGAGCATTGAGGGGCTGGAAAAACATATGCCCATGGCAGATAGGGTCTTAGGGTCTTTCAGTCTTTCTCACTCCTGGCTAATGTGTCCCTACATTTAGGGTCAAATAAGTGAGACTCATCAACAGAAGCATTGATGAAGGAAGACTTGAAGGGGTCCACAAAGTCACATAAGTTCATCCAAGCATGATGTCGCATGACAACACCAGAAATGGCTGCTCTAGCTTCCCCCTCATTTGTATGGGCGATCAACCACATGGAGAAGTTAGAAATGGACTCTAGGGTGGCAAGTTGAGAGGTGATTTTATCCCACACCTTGTCAGTTAATTGCCCTGCCAGTGTACCTAAAAGTTCTGAAATCAGGTCTCTCTGGAGACGTGTGAAATGTGCCATGTAATTTAGAGACCATATGGCAAAGGTCGCTGAAGTGCATGTCTGCTTTTCCAATTTGTCTGTCATCCAGGACTCCCTGTTTGGAGGATGGACAGTCGAACTTTCTTCCGCAAGTTCTTTCTTGGTGGCTGCTGCCACAAGCATGGAGTCTACTGTCACACTTTGGACCAATGGGGATGGGTCATCTGGTGGGGAAAGAATCTTATCAGGCCTCTGGGGACTTGGCTCAATGTTGTCAGGGGCCTTTCAGGCATGCTGCACAATGAGTTTAATTAGTTCATCTGCAGGTGGGGTCACCCAGAAAGTAGAAGGCCGAGCATGGAAGGCTTGCAAGAATACAGATTCCTCAGTAGAAGGGTTGATGGGCTTCCAGTCGCCCCACTGTTTTAGGATCTCCAGTATATCTCCAAAGGAGACATTTTCAGGGGTGATCATGGGGACCCTTCTCCCTCATCGAAATCCATACCTTCGGTGAGGGATTCCTCAGGGGAATCTATGTGCTTCCTCTTGCATGTTTCTCTTTCAGGGTGACTCCTCTGTGGGGTCTTCTGAGGAGGACTCCAAAGAACGGGTGCCCTGGAGCAGGGTCTCTTGCTGCTCCCGTGCTCAAAGTCCTTGCGTAGTGGGCTGCATCAACTGCATGCTAGGAGAGAGAGAGAGAGAGAGATCAGGTTCTGACACTGGAGGTGCTGACTGTATGCTTGCAGAAGCAAGAGCCCTCTCCATCACCTGGAGGGTAGGCCCACCTGAAGAGGGATGGGAGCCCGGAACTGAGAGGGACATCCTCAGAATTGGGGTCACACCCCACTCCAATCAGCTCACCACCAGGATAGGAGCCTCGAGAGAACCAGGAACTGACAAAACAGCCGGAGTCATAGACGGCGCCATAGAAAAAAACAGCGCCGAACTAGGAGTCATAGTGCCAACAGACTAGTCACAGTCCTGAGGATGGATCAGCTCTGAATGGATTGGAGTCCAGAGGGGAGGTTCTGGAACCATGAAGGGAATCGTCACAGGAACCGAAGGCGTAGGAACCGGGGTAGACATCGGAATGGACGGCTCCAAAGCCTGGGAAGAGGTTGACGGAGGATATGCTGGAGACTGTGCAAAGAAGACTGTGACTCCAGGTGGGAGGGAAGTCCTTGTCGGGATTGGAATTGCTCTAGCTACCAAAAGCTGATCGACAAGCCTCACTATGTCTAATTGGGAGAGACTCCTGGCAGACAGTGTAGATACTCTGAAAGGAGAGTCTGGTCTTTTCAGAAAAGGGTTATATTGTTGTCCATGGAAGGGATCTATAGTTGGTGAGTATCTGGTCCTTGGAAAAATTTCAGATTTCGGTGCCGAAGCCAGAACCAATATCGGTGCAGAGATTGTGTCTGGTACAGAGGATATAGTCTGTACCGAAGCAGGTGTAGAAATCGTCAGTTCAGTAGTTGCCAACGGCTTCGGCACTGTAGAACTAGTCATGGGTGCTGTCGCCGAAACAGTCAGTGCAGATAATTTTGCCATTTTCGGTTCAGAAATGGTCTGAGAGTGCACCGGTTCCTTAGAAGCTGGAGAGCTCAGAACCGAATGGCTTCTTTTTTTCTGATCTTTTCTGGGAGATAGTGAGACCTCCACCTCAGAAAGGGCCTCCAAAAAAGGGTTTTTTAGCAAGCCCTTAAGAATGAGTTTGTTTTTGCATTCGGCAAGTGTGCGAGAAGGTACAGTTGTGCACACTTACCATAAATGTAGATGTTAGAGTGTATTCACTGTTGCAGTCATTACATTTGGGTTATCTGCTTGCAGTAGCCCTCAGTCGGCCTGATTAACAAAGTCTTGGGTCCTGTGTCAGTTGCTGTCCCTTCTTTTATGATGTCAGGTCATCAGGGGTATAAAACATGCAGCCAACGCCATTACATCAGTTTTTCTTGCCCCAGATGTCAGGTGCCCCTCTAATGGGAAGCAAATAAATATATAAATACAAGGATAGAACTCCAACAAAAAAGCAAATGCACCAAAAAGCTTTTTGAACACAGTAAGTGAGAATAGAGGTATAGCCAAAAGAAGTTAGGGGGCTGGAGGGAGGGGTAACCAGGACTGCAACAGTGAATACACTCTAACATCTACATTTATGGTAAATGTACACAAAATACAGTTGTGTACACTTACCATAAATGTAGATGTTCGAGTGTCTTCACTGTTGCAGTTATCACTGTAGGGTTCTTTCTGCCGGCAGGCAGCCCTCGGTCGGCCAGAATCCCAAAGTCTGGGTCCGGCGTCGGCTGTTCAGTCATCCTCCCTGACGTCAGAGCGCCAGGGGTACAAAGTTCCCAGCCGACGCCATGTTCTCCAGTTTTTCTTGCCCCAGATGTCAGGTGCCCAAAAGTAAAGGCTAAAAGTAAGGTACAACAAAACCCCATACCCTGTAGCAAATACACCTCAGAAGAAGGGTGAAGCAGGGAACCACACTAATGAGAGAATAAGAGGGGACAGGGGGGTGGGTAACCCAGACTGCAACAGTGAAGACACTCAAACATCTACATTTATGGTAAGTGTACACAACTGTACTATGTTCATCGTGTTTCACCGTTGCAGTCATCACTGTAGGGTTGAATCCCAAAGCTGAGATAAAGGGTGGAGGTTATTGAGTAGAAGGGGCGGCTAGTAGGCCTTGCAAGACTGCAGAAGCAAAGCCTGCCCCGGACTTAGAATAAAGAGGTAGATTATAGTGCTTAGAGAAAGTATGCACTGAACTCCAAGTTGCAGCTTCCAAAATATCTTTGGTAGGTACTCCCCTGAGAAAAGCAGCAGAAGTAGCAGCAGCTCTGGTAGAGTGAGTCCTGATTTTTCCTGGGATATACTTTCCATGATGAGAGTAACAAAATCTGATTCCATGAGCAATCCATTTAGAAATGGTCTGTTTTGAAATAGCATTGCCTTGGGAATTTGCTGCATAAGAAACAAACAGTTGTTCTGTTTTTCTGATATCCTTGGCTCTGTCCAGGTAAAAACGAAGCTGCCTGTGCACGTCCAAAGAATGCACGATCCTCTCCCCCTTAATTTGTGGATTGGGGAAAAAAGTTGGCAGGTGAATAGTTTGGTTTAAAGCCACTTTAGAAACCACTTTAGGCATGAAAGTAGGGTTAGTCCTTAAAGAAACCATGTCTTGATGAAAAATAATGTAAGGTTCCACAGCCATGAGTGCTTGTAACTCCGAGACTCTCCTGGCTGAAGTCAAAGCCAGTAGGATAGCGGTCTTCCATGATAAAACTTTATATCAGATGTGGCAGCAGTCTCAAAAGGAGGCAGAGTAAGTTTGTCCAGAACATAGCTGAGGTCCCAGGCAGGTATGGGTGGTGTCCTAGGGGGCCTTAAATTCTTTGCTCCTCTGAGATATTGTTTCAGAAGTGGATGTGAAAAAATTGGAGGATCTGTATTGTAATGTGCAGAGATAGCTGAGGCATGTATTTTTATGGAGGAAAAGGATAAACCCTTATGTAACATGTCTGTCAGGTAATATAAAATCAATGGAATATTAGGAATGAGAGGATCTGAATCCTGAGCATGCATCCAGGTACAAAATCTCTTCCATTTACCTTGATAAGATTTTCTAGTGCTAGGCCGTCTGGCTTCTAAGATGACATCCATGACCTGTTTGGAAAGGGTAGGATTAGCCATAGACCCTGAATATGCCAGGCTGCCAGGCTGAGAGTTTTGATATGAGAGTGCAGAACCTGGCCCTGGTGTTGGGACAAAAGATTTGGAATCTGAGGTAGAATCCAAGGAGGCTCCTGGGATAGACTCATCAGTGTTGAGTACCAAAATTGTCGAGCCCAATTTGGGGCCAGTAAAATCATTTTGGGTTTGTCCTGTTTTATCTTTAATAACATCCGTGGAAGAAGAGGTAGAGGAGGAAAGGCATACCCCGAGAGGTTCCTCCAACTGAATGAGAGAGCATCCACTTTCCATGCTAGTTTGCGATATGTCCTTGTGCAAAAAGTCTGTAACTGGTAGTTGAGGGGAGATGCAAATAGATCTATGTCAGGGCAGCCCCAGGCTTCTGTAATCATCTGGAATATTTGAGTGTCTAGCATCCACTCGTGTGGGTCTGACAGGTTCCTGATCAGGCTGTCTGCCAGAATATTTTGTTTCCCTGGCAGGAACTGAGCTTGTAGGTCCACTTTGCAAGCTAGTACTGTGTTCCATAGAGTCATGGCTAGTCTGCAAAGGGGGTAGGAGTGTGAACCCCCTTGCTTGTTTATGTACCACATAACTGTGGTGTTGTCTCTATCCATATCAGTAGTTGCTCTGGCTGTAGAAGATCCCTGAAAGCCAAGAGGGCATTCTGCACAGCTAACATCTCTTTTTAAATTGATATGTAGGTGTTTCTGATCCTCTGTCCAAAAACCTTGCAGGCCTTTCCCCTGCAAGTGGGCTCCCCATACGTAATCCGAGGTGTCTGTGGTTAACACTTGGTAGGCTGGAGGGAGACTGAAAGCTTTCCCTTTGTTATGAAGACATGCCATGGGCCACCAATGGAATTCCTTTTGCAGGCAAGGCAAGACAGCAATCTGTGTGTCTAGACTGTGACAATGCTGGGACCATACGCTTTTTAGGTACCATTGCATCTTTCTCATATGCAGTCTTGCATATGGTATGAGAAGGATGCAGGAGCCATGTAACCCAAAGTCTGCAGGAATTTCCTTGCAGTCAGCTGAGACATTAACGCCAGGTATTTGAAAGTTGAAGCGAGCTGAAGTTGTTTTTTTCAAAAATTTTTTTTTTCCCCAAAAAGGGGGGGAATTTTCC
>NC_056728.1:230072798-230136255 GCF_019279795.1 Protopterus annectens | reverse complement strand
AGATGTTCAGTAATGAGAAAATATCAGGTTGCAGTACAGTAGCCAATGAAGGGAAGGCATTTGTCATAACCAATAGTTAACACACTTAGTTTTTAAATAAACCAATGAACTATTAAAAATCTAGAATAACATAACTATGTACAACCTAATTAGACCAGTACAAGAGTATAGGATGAGTTACTGTATGAAATTGCATAAAACTGACTAAACATGAGCTAAATATGAAGAAACTTATTACAGCACCAGGGCTAATGGAAACTGCACAACGAGTGTATGCAAGTGTTAATGGAAGACAGTATGCAGCAGTTATTCATATCATTTTAAGGCACACTTAATATTTACACTTTCATTAAGACCTGGGAATAAAGTCAGCCCATAATAACAATTGCCACTTTAATTCTCTTCTAAAAACAATTCTGGGTCACCAAAGAAGGGGTCAATTTGCTCAAGCACAAAAAATAAAAAACTTATTGAAGTTAGTACAGACAGAGCTGTGCTTAGCAAGAGCATTGTTAAGGTTTTTAGCTCTAATTACACCCAGGTGCTCTTTAATTCTGTCCGAAAGTTTTCTGGTGATCTTGCCTACATAAAAATTACCACGTGTAACAAACACTAGCATATACTACAAATACAGTATGACAGTTGTAATGTTTGCTAAAATTGATGTGGAAGCCACAATGTGTAAAGGTGAAATTCGAACCTGCGTAAATGTATGGGCAAACTACACAGTTATTACAAGTGTGCATGCCAATAAGAGCATCAGAGGTGCAAGGTGGAAATATCAAAAAAGATGTGTCCATTTTCCAGATGTCTGCAAATGTTTTTAGACCTTTTGAAAGAGAAACAAGGTGTAGTGCCCAATACTTTGGTGTTAATATGAGAGTCAGTGTTAATATGAGAGTCAGATACTATGTCCCAGTTATTAGTGATGACCTGTCTGAAGTTATTCATATCCCTTGATATAGGAAGAGGGAAGCTTAGTGTTCTTATTAGAAGAAGTAGATTGAGACTGAAAGCCATGTGTAAAACAGGAAAAAATCGAATATATTAGAAGTCACTTTATGAAAGACATTCTCTACTAACTTACAAGGATAATGTCTAGCATAAAACGTGTTTTAATAAAGTAGCTTGTCTAAGAAATTCTTCATACTGGCTGGTTAATCTCGATATACGTATAAATTGTCCTTTGACTAAATTCTTGTTCATAAAGAAAGGATGCATGCTTGTAAAGTCCATAAAGTACAGTTGAAGAAACTTCTCCATTTTGCAATATTCCTCTGCTTGTATCAAGAAAAGAAACAGAATTCCCACATCCTGTGATGACAAGTTTAAGAAAACCTAAACTATCTTGCATTTGTGAAATGAAAGTGTTTAAGCTAGTGAGGAAACACTTTCATTTCACAAATGCAAGATAGCTTAGGTTTTTTAAACTTGTCATCTCAGAATGTGGGAATTCTGTTCCTTTTCTTGATACACACATGCACACACCACACGCAAACACGCCTAACAAGTACTCAAACATACTTCGTAAAATCTATGCAACACAGGAGAAGAAGAAATTTTCAGGAGGAGTTAACTTTCAACAGTACTCTTAAATTACAGATTGTGCAGGTCTTCACAAAAAAGCCAGCATTAGCAAACAAATGTCTAAACTGACTTTTACAGTGGTACATTTACTTGATTTAACAGCTACATGGATGCTCAAGAAATGGCCAACAAAAGCATATTTACCTCGAAGTAACACACCCAGAAGACACAGTTCGTTCCCAGGTCCCCTTTCCTAGTTTTTAATCCTAAGAAAGTGCATCTGTATCAGGAAATTATCATGAATGTTCAAATATATCCACTATTGCAGTAGTGATGTCTTGGAACTTTCGCAACATAGGCTCAACACTCAGTCCAAGTTCCACAGCTTTGCACCCTTTCTCCTCTTAGCTAGGGGGAAGCCCCTCTGTCAGCACAGTAGTGGTATAAAAGGACATCCACCCATGCTATCTTTAGTTCGTTCTTACCCAAGGTTTGGTATTACAGAAAACTAAAAGGTCCCCAAATGAAATGAGCCCCTGACCAGTATGCTCAACCAGAATAGACCTGATGAACTGTGTTTCCAGACATTATGTCATCCTGGAGAAGGCACCTTGGGAGGGAGGATAGAGACAAGGACCAAGGACTAGTAGGTACCCAATTCAACATAAGAGAGACCGAATAACAAGAAGAGTGGAAGGAAGGAAATATTACCGCAACAGCAGGCATACTTGAACATCTACAATTAAGGTAAGTTCCTAATGCAACTTAACTGTTTATCATACTGTCTGGTACTGTACTAGTGATTACTTCCTGGGAAGATTCTCAAGCTTATAAACCTTAAGGCAGTTGGACCTGAACGAGGGGCCTTGTGAGATAGCCGTAGCAACCCCCCCCCACCCCCCACCCACACACACACACTTGCTCTGAAAGACATTATCCAGGTTGCAATGCCTGGAAAAGGTGAGAACTGATGATCATGTAGCTGCTTCCAGAAAGGGTCATGCCATCTTTAGTTCCTTATTACCCTGGTTCCCATTGGTAGTAAGTTTGATACTACAGCACCCTTGGTATAACCCTTCTTAGAAGGCAGTGGCAGCTGCAGTGGCTCTTACAGACTGTGACCTCATTTGCTATTGAATGAACTGCATTTCAGATGCAATAAGCCACCAGGTTTGCCAACCATACCCTCTGCAAAGGACACAAAACTGGACTATTTTCCTTAGCTCTTTGGTTTTGTCCAAGTCACAACTGCATTGTTTGTGCACATAAACAAAATACGCATTTGTTTGGTAAAAAGGCAAGCTATTTTTCTCTAGCACCTAAGCCTACCAGCCTTCAAGGAGAGGAGTTCAATTCTAACATCACTTTAGATAGTCCATTTCATTATTATCAGATGTTTACTTAAAGAGATTACCTTCACAAAAACACCCTCCAAAAATTTCCAAGAATTGCCTGTGTGTATCTAAAGAATATGGGATTCTTTCACTTTTGCTTTAAGAAGTAGAGCAAAAACAGAGTTGAGAATGACTTGATTCAAGGACACTTCAATTACTACTTTAAGCATGAGGGAAGGGTTAGTACAAAGATAGACTATCCTTATCAGAGCCTGTAGTTCTGAAATTCTCCTGGCAGATGTAATAGCTACTAAAATCACAGTTTTTCAGGACAGGAACTTGAAGGGAGTGGCAGCAGATGATGGTTCAAAGGGAGGCAAAGTTAGTTTTTCTAAACCATAATTGAGATACCATGGTGAGAAAGGCCCTTCTTAGGAGATCTTAGCTGGAGGACTCCTCCACCTCAAGGAACAGTTTTACAGAAAATCTGAAACATTCGAAGATCAAAAGGTAGACATGCTAAAACAAAAGATGTGTACCTTCTCTAAGGTGCAAGACAATCTGGACTTGAAAAGGACTGAGATGTAGCCAAAGACCAAAGGACAGAGGACTGTGTTAGGTCTTCTTGCATCATTTGGCACCAAAGGGAAATCCTTTCCATTTTTTTTTTTGTACAACTTCCTTGTATTATGTCTCTATGCCGCCCTTAATATAGATATTCTGCCCTTGGAAAACATGTGCTTGAAGGGAATGAGCTGGACAACCCAAGATGTCAGTATTAAGGTCTTCAGGATGGGGTGCATTTCTTGCTCTGTGCCAAAAGGGTCACACACCAAGGAAGCAGAGGTTCTGACCTTGTCATACCCACTAAAAGGGAGAACCAGTGTTGCCTCAGCCAAATGGCAGATATCAGTAACATTTTTGGCTTGTTCTTCACTGCCTTTTGCACTACCATGTAAAGAACAGGGACTGTAGGAAAGACGTACAGAAACAGACTTGCCTGGCTGAGTGACCAGACATCTGTTGGCCAGAACATTTGTTGACGTGTTCTTGTACAAAATTTTTGTAGTTGTCTGTTTTATGGAGAAGCATAAAG
The DNA here is from genome assembly GCF_019279795.1 of Protopterus annectens. Classification (NCBI taxonomy): domain Eukaryota; kingdom Metazoa; phylum Chordata; order Ceratodontiformes; family Protopteridae; genus Protopterus; species Protopterus annectens. The sequence continues at coordinate 230,132,298 of NC_056728.1, read as the reverse complement.
ATCTACTTCTGGTACATCCCAGCTATGGATAAAGTCCAGAAAAATGTTCCCATCTAAAATCCATTTAGGAGGATTCTCTTGCATTCTGTTCAGGAGATCTGCCAACTTATTGTCTTGAGGCAAGATGCCTCAAGTGTCACACCTGCTTCCTGGGCCATAAGCCATGCCGCCTCGGTCAGTCTTCACAAGGGGCAGGACTACATTTCTCCTTTTTTGTTGATGAACCACATCAACATAGGGTTGTCTATAATTACATGCAGAATTCCTGGTTCACAAATCTGTTTTTGGGCCTTGACATCCAGAATCACTGACATCATTTCATTTATACTGATATGCCTTTTTTTGCATCCTGTTCCAAATACTGCGGACCTTCAGACCCTGAGACCCCATCCCCCCTTACCAAGTAATAATTCCAGGCAGTGTCCGATAGAGATGTGGTTAGTGTCCAAGGAGACTCCCACGTTTAAGTTCATGTATTCACAATTAGAGCTGCAGTTTCCTTATGTGCATTCTTGGCTAGCGACATCATCAGAATGGAAGAGGTCATGTATCCCAGTGTTCTTAAAAATTCCCTTGCTGTGATGTGATACATCTATGCTAGGGAAATAAAGTACTGGCTCCGAGAACTCACTTTCACCTGATGTAAAAAGGCTTCCTGACCATGTCTAGCCTTGCCCCCAAGAATAAGGTTGGCTGACTGGGGAATAGCTGGGATTTTGGAAGGTTCACAGACAGTCCTACAGTCTAGAAACATTAAAAGTGTGAACTGCACAGCTTGCCAATTCTCCAACAGACTTTCTCCCTGTAAAAAAACAATAGGACAGGTACAGGTGGAGCCAGGCATTCTGCAAATACCCTAGGTGCAGCAGATAAACCGAAGATCAAGGAAGTAAACTGCTTTGGAATCTGAAGGATAGATGCCTAAGAAGTCTTAGGGAAGGAAGAAAGGCTGGAGAGCTTGCAAGGTTAGCATTTTAAAATTTAAAATCTTTAAGAACTTGTTTCGTTTAGACAGATACAAGATTGGTTTCCAAAGGCATATTTTCTTGGCACTGGGAATAGTCTTGAGTAAACTCCTTTGCCTTTCTCTAGCTGTGGGGTTCTGTCTCTGACCCCTTGCTATAAAAAGTCTTGTATTAATGATGTTGATCACTGTCTTTGAACTGTGGGAACTGGGAGGATATCTAAGAAATTTGTTTTTCAGTAAAATATAGTCAGCATACTTAGGATAAGATTTTCAATATTGAAGTCTCTATTGTGATTACTTCCCACTCTTAAAGTGGCTCATCCAGTCTCTCACCTTGGGTTGAAGGGTACTGGGAGTCAGACAAGTTAAAGGGATAGAGGTTTGGGGTGGAGGAGGAACTCTTACCAAATCACAACAGTTTCCTTTCTGGATTTCAACCCGGGGGGATGGATTCAGAATTCACATTTTTGGTCTTGCTATTTTTTTCATTAATGGACTCTCCTCCCCTTAGGCTGTTCTCCTTTCCCCCCGGCTCCCCTTAGGCTGTTCTCCTTTCCCCCCGACTCCAGAGAAGAGATGAAGGTCTTACTAAGGTACCTCCCTGCTATTGATGGACAACTGTTTCACTGACTACAAAGTCTTGATTGTCTCCTTCAGCTTTTTAAACATCTTTTCTGCAGTTGGACCACAAAGCAATTCCTTCTCTAGTGAGGCATTGAACATGGTCTGGTAGTGATAGCCTTCAGCCAGGTATACATTTTTATCACTGACCTTGAGGCTGCTTCCTTGCAAGAAACAGCAAAAGCATAATAGCCAATGATGATGTGGTTTGCTGCCTGGGAATACAGACTGTATAATTCTACCACTGAATCTCTCAGGATGGCTGGTATCTCCTCAACCTTCTCCTTTAAATGATACAAGATCGCTTTCGTAGTATTTCAACATACAGGTTTGTCAGTTAGGAGCTCCGAATGTCAAGGCGTCAGAAGTGTAGATTTTCTTACCAAAATAGTCTGGGATTTTACTTTCCCTGTCATTTGGAAATAGATTCTTATTAGACCTGTTGCTAGCATCAGTGGATACCATTGCTGGATCAGCAATCAAGTTTTTATAAATATATTTGCAGAATACACAACCCTATAAAAACTATATATCTTTCTGGGAGTATGGGATTGGGAAATTGTCTTCAAACATGGTTAAATGAATGCATCTACCAAGTTATCTATTACTTGAGGTGTTGCTAAGAGTTTTAGCTCAAGTAAAACCTAGGATGTTCCTGTATCTCTTCTAGGCACCAGTGAACTCAAACTCCCTTATGAAATGATCTATCATTCTGTTAATGGTATCACCAAAAGAGAAATCCTGTGGAGGGAAAGTGACCTCAGTGTCAAACTCATAAGTGGGAGGGAAGACATTTGGCCACATATGCCAGTTCATCCACTTCTGAGTTGCAGGACTGATTCCTGGCCCCTTGACACAGACTTCTCCTGAAGTTGGCCACAAGTTATTAAGGAAGAGAACAAAATTCTTAGCAGATTTTATTAATTAATTTTTTTTAAAGGTCAAGAGGATCATTCCAGTAACTACTCTTCATACATCCCATTGATCCATTTCCTCCATCAGGGCAAGATTTCTTTAACTTGTATGTTCCACAGTGGAGGTGAAGGTTGGATGTTGGGGGGTAAGCCAGTATGCAGATCCAGTGGACGGTCATACCCCATCGGGAACCTATGAGCTCTACTACAGCTGCCTCTGCAGATACGTGCATGCTTTTGCACATGTGCAACTTCCTGCCTACACTGGGCACAAAAGGCTCTTCATGCTGCCACTGATGCACATGCACTCCTGCAGGCAATACCAGTGCAACAAGCAAAGCTGCCACCCCTCACCCCCTGGATGGGTAAAGCTGATGTCAGCTTCTCACTCCCACTGCCCTCCTGAACCCCACCCTCCAGCACTTATGCCACTAGCAGAACACAGGTCATCTGTAATGCAGTCAGGACTGTATCCCTCTGCACTATGGGGCCTGGTTCAACTTCTTTAAGACTTATAACCTGACAAGTAGGAGGGGCTGAAGGCCCATTCAGCTGACATAAGATGGTAGAGATCCTTTGCATGGACATCTTGGGCCACATTTTAGAGTGGCTGTCTTTGTGGACCCTGGAAGCTGATAGACAATGAAGACTTAAGTATCAGAAGACAGGATGCCATCACACACAAATACGAAGGGAATACTGCTCTCCCTCAAGGAAATCAAGATACAAGTATTGGAATCAATGGCTCCAGGGAGGCACTCAAGCCAATTTAGTACCGGAGAATTTGGACCCAGGAGAACATGTTTTTATTGAGAAGACATATTGTAAATCAGTTTGTTATCCTTCTCAATTATAGCGAGCATCATCTGCTCTCTCGGAGCCTTATTCTACGTCTCTCTGCTTTTACTCCGATAGTAAATCTATCACAGGAATCCTAAACTTAGGAATATCTTCTAAAATTTAATATTATGTTGTAGAGAACAAATGTATCCTATCTGTTAGTTAATATGTATGGCAAAGTCTCTTCTATGGAAATTGCATGTCAAAAGTTTGTCCTTAAAACTATGTTTTGTAAAAAATTGTTCTCTTGGAGCTTTTCTATTCAGGTCTCCACTGAAAATGGACTTTCAATCCAGTCAGACTTTCCCGGTCAACAAATGTAAAATAAATAAAATAAATAAAAATAAATTTACTGGGTTGCATGATGGCCTTCTGAGATGCAGCTTTACATGCCTTGGACCAATATGCAGATGTCAAGGCTGGGGGCTGAAGAAAGTACAGTTGTGTACACTTAGCATAAATGTAGATATTTGAGTGTATTCACTGTTGCAGTCATTACATTTGGGTAATCCTGCTGGCAGGTTGCCCTCAGTCAGCCTGAATTTCAAAGTCTTGGGTCCTGCATCAGTTGCTATCGCCCCTTCCCTGAAGTCAGGTCGTCAGGGGTATAAAAGATGCAGCCGACGCCATTTCCTTTAGTTTTTCTTGCCCCAGATGTCAGGTGCCCCCTAAAGGGTAGCCAAAATTTATATATATATAAAAATACATGCACCAATATAAACTTTACTTTCATCTACAAGCAAATACACCACATAGGTTGTGAAAATCAGAGAAGGAAAGATAAGTTCCAGCAAAAAGAAGGGGGATGGCGGGTGGATAACCTGGACTGCAACAGTGAATACACTCTAACATCTACATTTATGTTACGTGTACACAACTGTACTATGTTCTTCGTGTTTCACTGTTGCAGACATTACATTTGGGTAGAGTCCCAAAGCTAAGGTTGGGAGGCTGGCGTTAAACAGCATTAGGAGTGGCTATGAGGCCCTGCAGAACTGCAGTGGCAAAGCCTGCCCTGGATTTAGAGTAGAGTGGCAGATGATAATGCTTTGTAAAGGTGTGCACTGAACTCCAAGTAGCAGCCTCTAAAAAGTCTTTGGTTGGTACTCCCCTGAGGAAGGCTGCTGAAGTGGCTGCAGCTTTGGTTGAATGTGGCCTAATGCCCTTAGGCACTGGCTTGCCATGCTGTAAATAGCAGAAATGAATGCAGTGGCCTATCCACTCTGAAATAGTCTGTTTTGAGATGGCCTTTTCTTGTGATTCTGCAACATATGCCACTAGTAACTGCTCCGTCTTCCTGAAAAGTTTTGTTCTGTCCAAATAGAATCTAAGCTGTCTGTGTACGTCCAAAGAATGCAGAATTCTCTCCCCCTTGTTCCGTGGATTTGGATAAAATGTTGGCAAATGAACAGTTTAGTTAAGAGCCACACTGGACACCACCTTAGGCATAAATGTTGGGTTTGTCCTCAGAGAGACCCTGTCTGGATAAAAAATGATAAAGGGTTCCACAGCCATGAGTGCTTGTAGCTCTGAAACTCGTCTTGCAGAAGTTGTTACTAGGAACAGAGCTGTTTTCCAAGATAAAAAACTTAATATTAGCAGTAGCAGCTGGCTCAAAAGGAGGCAGGGTAAGTTTTTCCAAGACATAGTTGAGGTCCCATGCAGGTATTGGTGATCTCCTTGGAGGCCTTAAATTTTTGGCTCCTCTGAGGTACTGCCTTAATAAAGGATGAGAAAAGATTGGTGGCTCTGTATTGTAATGAGCCGAAATGGCAGAGGCATGAATTTTAATTGATGAAAAATATAGGCCTTTGTCCAACATCTCAGTTAAGTATTGCAAAATCTGAGAAATATTTGGTACAGCTGTATCAGTTCCTTGTGCCTGGCTCCAAGCACAGAATATCTTCCATTTTCCAGCATAAGATTTTCTAGTGCTAGGCCTTCTGGCTTCCAAAATGACATTCATCACCACTTTACTGAGAGGTGTGTTTTGTATGACTACATTATCCGCCATGCTGCCAGGTTTAAAGTCCTGAGTTGGCTGTGCAGGATCTGATTGTTTTGTTGGGAAAGTAGATGAGGTATTTGTGGTAAGATCCAAGCTGGGCATTGAGACAAGTTCCTTAGGATAGGATATCAGTACTGGCAAGGCCAGTCTGGGGCAATCAGTATCATCTTTGGCTTCTCCTGTCTGACCTTTAGGAGTACCCTGGGGAGGAGAGGCAGTGGAGGAAAGGCATATACGGATAGGTTTGTCCATCTGAAAGATAAGGCGTCCACTTTCCATGCTTGTCTGTGATAAGTCCTTATGCAGAATCTTTTTAGTTGGTAGTTGTGAGGGGAGGCAAATAGATCTATGTCCAGGCATCCCCATTTCCTTGTTATCATGCTGAAGACTTGTGGATCCAGCTGCCACTCATGGGGATCCATGAGGTTTCTGCTTAGTTCATCTGCCAGAGTATTTTCCTTTCCTGGCAGGAATTGTGCCTGCAGATGTACTTGGTAAGTCATTGCTGTGTCCCACAAAGCCATGGCTAGTCTGCAAAGGGGGTAAGAATGTGTGCCCCCCTGCTTGTTTATATACCACATGACCATGGTGTTGTCTGTCTTCATCAGTAGCTGGCCCGGATGAAGTAGGTCCTTGAGGGCTGTCAGGGCATTTTGAACAGCTAGCATCTCTTTTTGATTGATATGCAGATGCATTTGGTTTGCGGACCATGTGCCCTGAATCTATCTTCCTGCCATGTGGGCCCCCCAGGCATAATCTGATGCATCCATTGTTAGGTTCTGCCTGGCCGGGGATAATGTGAATGGCTGTCCCTTGTTCTGGTGACAAGCCTTCGCCCATCATCGAAACTCCTGTTGCAGGCAGGGAATGAGAGTAATCATTGTTTCCAGGCTGTGGCAATGCTGAATCCAAACACTTTTTAGGTACCACTGAAGTTTCCTCAGATGCAGTCTTGCATATGGAATTAGTAGGATGCAAGATGCTATGAACCCCAGAGCCTGCAGAATTGTTCTTGTAGATAACTGGGCCTTTGTTGCCAATATTTTGAAATAGGTAGTCAGTTGCCTTTGTTTGTCTGGCGTGAGATAAGCCATCTGGGCAGTTGTATTTAAGCTTGCACCCAGGAATATTATCTCTTGAAAGGGTACTAGTTTTGATTTCTTTTCGTTGACTGTGTACCCTAGGCATGTTAGACGTCTTTTCACAAATGCCAGATGATGTAGAAGAATGTCCTTGTTCTCTTCTTGAATTATGCAGTCATCCAAGTAAGGATATATTTGTATTCCTCTTTGTCTGCAGAATGCAATTACCGGTGCCAGGCACTTTGTAAAGACCCTGGGCGCCATAGATAAGCCAAAGGGCAGTGCAGAGAATTGGTAATGCATTGAGCTAGCCTTGAATCTGAGGTATCTTCTGCATGATTGTCTGATTGGGACATGCAGGTATGCCTCTTTTAGGTCTAAAGTCACAAGCCAAGCCTTCTTGCCCAGCATAGGCAGAAGCAGCTGCAAAGTCAACATTTTGAATTTTGGTATATCCAGGAATGTGTTTAGAATAGATAGGTCCAGTATTGGTCTCCAGGCTTTGTCCTTTCTGGGTACCAAGAACAGTCTTGAGTAAAATCCTTGTCCCTGCTCTTGCTCTGGTACTTGTTGAATGGCCCCCCATGTCCATGAGGGATGAGACTTGATTTGTGTCTCTGCCCATTGATTTTTTGGCAGATCTGGCCAACCGTTTGTCTTTGGCAGGGTGTGGAAGTGGAACTTGTAGCCTTGTGACACTATGTTTAGAACCCACTTGTCCTGGGTTATAATGTGCCAATTTTGAGAAAAAAGTGCTTTTTTTCCCCCTAAGGTTGCTGCCAGGAGATAAGTTATTGGTGCAGGCAGGGGGAAGTCATTGGGTCTGTTTCCTGTATGGTTGTGATCTGTGTTCTCCAACTTTGGAGGTAGAAGCACCCCACATTGCTTTGACCTGTATGAACCTTGGGCCTGGGATCTACCTCTAGGGCATCTGGATCTGCCCCTTTGAGGTCTGTCTGACACAGGAAAGGACCAATTCTTTGTAGGCCAGTGTCTACTAAACCTAGGTGGCTGTACTTGTAAAAAATCTTTGACAGTTTGCATAGATTTAGCTTTGTCCTCCATTTTCTTTAACACCTCTTCTGCCTTAACACCAAAGTATCATGCTGTAAAGGTGCATCTAATAATTTAACTCTGACATGATCAGGCAGATTTTGTTCCTTTAACCAAGCATGCCTCCTAATTACAGAACCCGTAACTGCGGCCCTGCAGGAGGCCTCCAAAAAATCAAAACCACATTGCAAAGTATGCTTTCCAACATGTTCAGCTGCAAGCAATAAATCCTGCATTTCCTTGTTTTCTGCACATTCAGAGTTTAACAACATTTTCTGTTTAAGCAATTCCATGACATATTGCTGATATTTGAGCATATGAAACTGACAGTTTAAGGCCCTTATGGCCAAGGTAGCAGATGTGTAAACCTTTTTTCCCCTTCTATCCAGTGTCCTAGAATCTCTGTCAGAGGGGGTAGGTTTTTTTCTGCAGTGGAAGCCTCAACTCCCTTGGGACCCTGTGAAGTAGTTTCTGGGTCTGCAGCAGGGTTTTTGAAAAGGAATTTATGAGTCAGGAACCCTGTAAAATATGTCAGGCTTAACAGGAGCTGGAGGCAAGGAGTCAGGGGTCAGACTAGACTCTGTAAACACATCATCTACAATGTCTAACACAGGTGAATGGCTAGAGGCCTGTGTTAAGGTTATAAAAGGAAGTCCCTGAGCTTCTTTTTAGATTCTGAAAAATCTTGGCTCTCCCAGTGGAAATGCTCCCTCATTGTATGCAAGGTTTCCCCAAAAGAATAGTCCTCAGGAGGAGAAGCTGAAGGTATAGATTCTTCAGCATCAGAATCCTCATAGGGGGGAAGAGAATATTCCTGATCAGAAGAGGAATCAGAAGAAATAGAAACCTGATCTGAAGATTCATAGACTGCCTCTTGCCTAGGCCTCTTAGGAGGGGGATGGGAACCCCTGATCAAGGTAGTCAAGTTCATAGGTTCATACTAGGCTATCTGCCCGAGGGCATTTACAAGCCTAGCCCATAGTTTTGTGGCTTACGCCACCCCTTTAGTTTGAAGAAACTATGCCCATTATTTTGCTGTGCCTCTGTCGAGCAGTGACACTGAGGTAATCCCTGGGGTGTATCTGCGATCTCCCATCCATTGGTCAAGATTCCTCTTGAACAAGGCCAGCGAGGTGCTCTGCCTCACATATACCGGGATTTTGTTCCACAGCATAGGGAGTCTTTGGGTGATGAATCTATCCCTCCAGCACGTCCTATTAATAGCCGTGTCGAGGTTTAAGTCTCCCGCCCTTGTGGCTCTGAGGGATCTAGATTTTTTGAGGTGAAGCATGTTCATCAAATCTGGGTTTGACATGGCCTTGTATGTCAGGCACAGGTCACCTCTGAGCAAGCGGTAGGCAACTGAATAGAGCTGGAATTCTTTCAGTCGGGCAGCATAAGACAGATTTTTGAGACCCTTTATCCTTTTGGTGAGGAACTTTTGTGGCCTCTCCAGCTGCTGCAAGTGTCGGGTCAGATACATTCCGAATGGGGCATTGTACTCAATCATTGGTCTGATGAGTGATGAGTATAGGGAGACTATGACCTCCCTTGATCTAGATGTGAATCCCTTCATGATAAGGTGGGCAATGTAGAAGGTCTTCCTAACTACTTTAGCAATATGAGTGTCAAATGAAAGGCTACTGTCAACCTGGGTCCCCAGGTCTCTGATAACTTCTTCTGTGCTCAGTGGATTGCCACCTATATGGTAGCTAGGGGTAACCTTGTTTTTCCCGAAGGGTATGACTATGCATTTCTTGGCATTTAACTTTAGGCCATGGCTCTGGCACCAGTTATCCGTTTCTGTGAGACCCTTCTGAAGGATATCTGTGTCAGATGTGTTTTCGACACCGGCACCCAGTTTGCAGTCATCTGCAAACTTTGTAAGCCATAACCCTCCTGTGTTTGCTTGTACTTCAGAAAAGTAGATGCCAAACAAGAGTGGGCCCAGGACTGAGCCCTGTGGGACACCACTTGTGACAGGCTTTGAGTCTGACATGGCGCCAGCAACTCTGACCCTGTGGGTTCTGTCACTCAGCCAGTTTGCAACCCATCTTGTGATGTATGGGTTTACATTTAAGCTGATGAGTTTTTCAATGATACCCGAGTGGGGTATTGTATCGAAGGCCTTCGCCAGGTCGAGGTCGAGGTAGGCCGTATGGACTGCCTTTCCCTCATCAATGGCCTTGGTGACTGTCTCGAAAATGTCAACCAAGTTTAAAAGGCATGATCTGCCCTTGACAAAGCCAAACTGGGTTGGATCCAAAGTCTGCAAATTCCCTATGTCTTTATTTATGAGATCCATTATGATCCTCTCCATGGCTTTGCAGATAAGGCTTGTCAAGCTAATGGGATGGTAATTTCCAGGGTCGGTGGAGGCACCGCCTTTGTGAAGTGGGACCACAGTCGCTGTGTGCCACTCCCTGGGCAGTATCCGAGGTGAGACTAAGATTAAACAGCTGTCCTAACTGCGGGTTTAATTCCTCGTTGAGTTCGTGGAGCACACAGCCGGGGACACCATCAGGTCCCATGGATGCTGTGTTTTTTGCCTTGGAGAGAGCAGTTCTCACCTGGGCATTAGAGATGTTTGGGGGGCTACAATCATTTGGTATAGATATCTCTCCTTTTGGGGGGGAGAAGTTTGCACTGAACCTATCAGCCAGTATGTTGGCAATGTCTGTAGGATCAGTAGTCTTCACATCATTTTGAACTAATTCTGAGCATATCTGGGAGTTTCCTCCCAGGTTTCTAACATAGCTAAAGAATGCCTTATGATTGTCTTTTGAGTCCTTAGCTATTTTTCTCTCAAAATTAGCTTTGGATGATTTGATGAGAGCTCTTAGCTTTTTACTTATAGTGATCAGCGGTGTCTTACCTTTTAAGGATTTTGATCTATCTTGTAGTAGCTTCCTCCTTTTGTTGTAGAGTTTGTTTATGGCTGGGGTCCACCAGACTGGACGCTTGCCTTTGGTACAAAGAGTCTTTGTTTTGCTTGGGATTGCCTGATCATGCAGTCCTGCAGGTGCTGGTAGAAGGCATTTGTAAGTGATTCAGCAGTTTGAGTAATGTTTACCGCCGGCTCGGGGGCCTTAAAGGAGACCACACTAGTCTTTGGAAGTGTGAAGTCGGCTTTCGAGAAGTTCTTTACTGTGGTCTTTTTTATTTCAGGTGGGGGCGGGATGAGGACCTCCAGCGAGATTAGTTTGTGATCTGATCTCACCATTTTGGGAGAGAGATAAACAACCAAGGTCTTCGGCCATTTTGAGCATCTGTTTTTTAGGCACAGAGGCCTGTCCACGTAGCTCTTGAGTTAGTTTCTTTGCTTTAGAAGGTGCTTTAGCCTTTGCCTTTGAAGCTGAAGTCAGTTTAATGTAAAGATGTTTAGGTCTGAATACACCCTCAGAAGCCGGTGCCTGCTCAGCGGCTCTGGACCCATCTGAGGGAATAGTGTCCGAGGCTCCAATACCTTGAGTTTCCAGCGACATAGCCAACTCCACGTGGGAGTCGGTAGCAGCCTGTGACTCTAAAGTAGCGGGCGTCAGGGGCTGTGAAAGCGCCTCACTGAGAACCGGCGACTGGCTTAGGAGAAGCTTTGTCGTCGGTTTTGGGCCTTGGTTGTTTATCTCTCTCCTTTTCTTTGCGTTTTTTGTGAACTCTGGTAGTCGGATGGCTATCCGATGACATTGCTGGATAAATTATTTTGGACGCAGGTTTAATTAATGCAAAATCATACCGACGCTTAATAGTGCGTTGGTTAAATCTAGCACAAAACCGACAACCTGAAATGTTGTGATCAGGGCCTAGGCAAGGAATACAGTAAGAATGAAAGTCCTTATGAGGTATTTGCTTTCCACAAGAAATACAATTATTAACTTTTTCTGACATCGGTCTGGAGCAAGAAAAAAGTTTCCCCAACGGGGTACTTAGCTTTATTGAAGACTTCGGATCTGAAACTCGAACACAAAAATCTCAGGAGTCGGCCAACCGGCACTTGCGAACTGCTTCTGCTTCAGCACCGCGTGGCAAGAAAGACTAAAGAAAATGGCGTCGGCTGCATCTTTTATACCCCTGACGACCTGACATCAGGGAAGGGACAACAGCAACTGATGCAGGACCCAGGACTTTGGAATTCAGGCCGACTGAGGGCAACCTGCCAGCAGGATTACCCAAATGTAATGACTGCAACAGTGAAACATGAAGAATATCTGCCTCATCAGACCATGTCCTCTTGAGGCTACAGAGTTCTACACCCTACTAGATAGTATCTTCCTCTTTTACATCCTTTTTGTAAGTGCAATTCTCTCTTCTCTTCTTGTGGGGCATACATAGCAGGCTTGCCCGACACCACAGTGACCTGGATAAAGATGCTCAGCTTTTTCTGGTTCAAATTTTCCTGCAGAACTACAACTACTACTAGATGTGCTAGAAGGCAATCAAGTCAAGTGACACTATCTAGCTGCTCTGTGGCAGGAGAGGCATGGCCTGCTGGAAGGTGACCATATGGAACTTTTATGTGTCACATGTAGATGTTGAAGATGCCAGGATCAAATATTGGAGGGAAGTCTCCTTTTCATTCTGTAACCAAGAAAAGAGACAGAAAAGAACCAATGGGTGCTTTCTTGAAAGAAAGAAGAGTGCTTTTATGGCCTGCTCTATCACAAGAGCTCTACAGGAAATGAGTGATCTTTGAGCAAAATTCCTTCTAGGAATTTTTAAAGGTATGCCCTACCAGGACCGAATCCAGAACCAGTGGTCCTTTGTGACAGTTCTCCAAAGCACGGAAGAAACTCTGAGAATTGAACCCCTCAAAAGCTATCCTATGGAGTGGCCAGTACTGCAACTGCTGTGTTAGCAGGATCATCGGGAACTGCAAAAGCAGTGGGAGCCCCTACCTCATTCTAAGAAAAGTGAAAGGTGCATCCTTACAAAAATCTGAAGAGAAGCAGCAAAGGACCCTTCATGGTGGATAAGTGGCAGTTTCTTCTTCTGGAGGTCCTCAACAGCTGCTGGAAGGCCTGCTGGAACACAGCCCCATCCTTGGAAAAAGACACCAAGAATGGTCTCAGATCATCCTCAGAGGAAAGGAATTTGAGTTGTAGAAGCCTATGTAACAGCATATTAAAGTGCACTGTCCTAGGCATAGCATCAGCATTCTCAAAGCTACATCAGGGTACACTGAAGCTTACTTTGGAAGCAGTGATAAGGGATTTAATCAAATTTTCCTTAAGCTCAGGCTCAGGAATACATGCCAACTTCTCCAATGTCTGATCCAGTAGGGAATACTGGAACAAAGATAGACAACAAAAATAGACGAAGGACCAAAGCACCAGCACAGCAAAGGAAAACATCTTCTTGCCCACCTTGTCCAATGCCTCTGAATCATTATCAGGTGATAAGGTGAAAACATACTCTGCTATCTTGGACTCATGCTGCAGTGAAGATTTCATGAAGAAGTCCAGCCTTGGACGCTGCCACTCCCCTTCTCCCCTTCATACAGGGGCTTTAGAGGGCAAAAGCCTTCTTGGCAGCACAATTAGTGTCACTGACTGCGGTGAAGAAAAATGATAGTGTTTTAAACAAAATAAATAAAAATGGAATTTCCTCAAAAAGAACAGTGGCAAAGTAGGCATCATTTAGTGTCTCTTGAAGGACAACAGACACTGGAAATCAGGGTATCAAAGGAAATGCATGAGGGTGACAGGAGAACACAATGGATAGAAAAGTGCGTCTTTCCTGTTTGTTTTTGTTGACCCCCCCAATATTCTTGCTGACTATCAAGCCTCCTGAATCTGACTTGGGCCCATTTCTCCCTCTGTAGTGGGCAGTCCTCCATAACCACAGAAACAAGAGCTGCTGGGGGGGGGGTGTCATGGCATGATATCTGCTTGTGCCCTTGCTGGCTTCATGGCTATAAGCACATTTATGATGGCCCTGACCCCACCCCAAGGAGGGATGAGGAAACTGACACTCTGGGAATGACAGTACTTACACTATGTGAATGCATGCTCTATTACATACTTTATGAAGGCTACTGTTGTCTTCAGTGTCCTGATGAGTCTAAAGCCCACACCAAACCATGACTTTTACACCCTAACATCTCCTCCAAGGAGACTGATGCATTCCATGGTGGGCTGTGCTTCCCCCAGCATGGACATGTCCATCCGCCCCACCAACTGTGTCAGTCACCTTAATATGACATTGAACTATGTAATTATAATTTACCTGAGAAGAGGATATCCTTTATTCCAGGTTTTGGTATTTGGCACTGAAAATGGATACACCTGTTAGATTCTCAAAAGTGGACACCTGATAACTGGAAAATTGACATCCCCACTGCCAAAGCAACACAGGTGTTGCAGAGCAGGGCATTTGTAATGGGCACAGCAGAAGGGTTAAGTAATTTGTAGTTTTGTTTTTATTCAGAAATTGTACTGATCACAGAACAGCACTTGCCACAAAGTGCAGCACAGCTGGAGGCACTTTTTAAAATCAGATTACAGAATGTCAAAGGAAGAAGCTGTATGACAACATTTTTCCAGGCTCGGGAACCAAGGTGACATCTCTCACACATGTGCCCCCCCCCCCTTCTTCCACAGCCATCTTCTCAGCCCCAGCTCTATCAGTGAAGCTCTCATGCACATCTGCAAACTAACCTATAGAGACACAGAGGTATTCACTCCTCTCAAAACACCATAGGTAAGAATCTAGTTTTGCAAACCTTACGCATAATCAAAATTAATATACCGACAGCAGGACAGTCAAGCTGCCAGAAATTACTAGAATTCAACTTATAAAACAAAAATCTGAAAATATCTATGTGCTTCCATCACATGCTATTTACCTTTACATGCGACATCAAAAGACAACTGAAAAGCTAACAGAAAGGAAACAACCACTGATTCTGTTGCTGAGTACTAATACAAATTACTGGAAATTGTAAGACTTCAATTATGCTTCTTAAAAATAATGAAACACTTGACTACAAACTTACCTTATGATTATCCAAATGTGCAATGTCCATTTCAAACCCAACTAATGCTTCCACAAGAGAAATTGTGACATTTGTGTACAGGTCATCACCTCTCCTTTCAAATACAGGATGCCTTCAAAGGTGAAAAAAAATAATTACTGTGGAATATTATACTAACTGGTCATGTGAAAGACACGTGAATAATGATGGGGTACAATATGTCTGGGGTTTGTCCCAGTAAAGGGAGAAAAAAGTTACACATGAATCCTTCCATTTTGCCTGCATTTAGGTAAGCTTTACCTCACACAATGTATCATGTCTGTTGTCCCTGTATGACCGGTCACATTGGAAAAAAACAAACACATTTATTGAATTATCACTTGTGATATAGGCAAACTTACATTCATATAAGAGTAATCAAACTACATCAACATAACAAACATTATACTTCACATATACTGTTATATATCATATAACCTAAGCACCTGTTCTTAAGGTAAGAGGGACCAACAAGACTTTTCATGGTATTCCAAAACAGGTCCTGACAAGCAACTATGCAGTATTGGCTCTAGATATTTCCACTGAATAGGTAGCTGTCATAAGGTCACCTACTTTGTGTGTCACTGTCTTTTCTCATTTTGTGGATGTAAGTTGCTACCCTTCAAAAATAATCTGTTTTTTTTTTTTTTTTTTTTTTTTTTTTAATCCCAAATGCTACAATAATGTGCATTTTATACAATTCCTCTATGTTATCTTATTCTTCATCTTCAGTAATGCATGCCTGGAAAGTTCCACTTTTCGGCTGTTAACTACAAAGTGGTAACGTTTTCTTCTAGCCTTTTTGCAATGCCATTGAGGAAGACAAGTAGGATAAGCCATATAAACATTCACTTTGGCATCCCCCCTCCTAGTTACTCAGATAAATCAGACATACTGACACAATTTTCTCCCAATTAACACAATGATAAAAAACAAAGTTTTCTAGCCTGTAAACTAGCAAAGGACATAGTGTTAAGAAGCAGCTCCACAACCCCTGCAACACCATTAAACTGGCCTCTAACTTACATTTAATCCTCAACTTTCTGAAAAGAGCCTGCACGTACCTTCCCTCACTCGCTAAAATCATTCCTGACCTTAAGTGACTTGATTACTGAATTGGCTATGCTACTCGTCTTTCTTACAGCATCCTGGTTACATTTTGGAACAGCTCATTTTGGAATTACTACTGTGATTCCTTTCAATTTTGCTGTTGCTTTCATAAAGTCCTGTTCTTCTCATGCCTATTCATGGACAGCAGTGGTTTTCCTTTCTGCAAAGGATACAGAAACAACAGATAGATCCTTTCAGCATCTGTTCATATAAAGAGGTACACTCGTCTGCATGTCTGCAGTTAGGTTTATCATCTTTTCTGTTCTAATTCAGCATATTTTCTGAAAGCATCCATGCCCTATGCCAGCAAAGGCTGTGATATAATGTAGCACATTAGCAGAAAACACCTGTCACCATACATACACTTGCCAGTGATCATCAAACACAAATATAGATGCAATGCAGCACACTACAGATAGTGCCCACCACCACTTCCAGTTTACCAAAAAACAAAGAACAAGCTTTCAAAGCATGCATGCTCATTGCCAGCACATGCTGCAATGCTATGTGCCATGTTACAACATAGCACTAGCCTCATAAACTTGCCAGTTCACCCAAAACACAGACCGAGAACTTCAAAAATTCAAGAAAAGCAACAGAGACCTGACGCTTAACACTTTTTTAACTGTGGAAAATGGATGAAGAGACTGCCAATGCAGAATGGATGGCAAAAGTAGTACTTTTTTACCCACCAAGGAAAGCCCCCTTGTAGATCAACTGATGCAGGAAGAATGTATCTGTCTATCAGTGATGCTCTACTTGGGCAGGCATATTCCCAAAATACAAACGCACAGGGGTAGTGCCCCAAGCAGTAATACTTTGTGAAGGTGTGAAAGAATGAAACAATGGCCAAGTGTCTGTTACATAGATATGTGCAATGAAAGAAGAAAAAAATCATGAGGCAAACAATGGTGAGATGGCCTTTGACCTCAACATTTTCTGTGCAATAGGTTGTAAGTTGCCTAATGGTAAAAAAATAATGCAGCTGGCAATCCACTTGGTGACTCCCAACCCTTTCATCAATGAAGCAAAGGCGGGAACATCTAAGATAGGACATCTGTTTCATATATAACTTGAGCTAGCTGTGAACTCCTAGTGATGGGTTGTACCTCTTTGCCTTGCTTCTGTACTGGAAAAGAAGAAAATACTGAGATGAATGAACTAGATCCTGGATAATTCAGAATTTGGTATGTAATATGAGCTGGATCTGAGAGAAACTCATTGATTATGATAGCCCAGTTACAGTTCCCTTTGGAAGTGGCCTGTAGTTTCAAAACTCTGCAAGCAGAGATTACGGCCACTGGAAAGTGCAGTTTTTTCAAGATTTTACAGATGTCAAACCAGCAGGTTTGAATTGGAAACAAGCAAGCATGTATTCACGAAGTTTGAGGAGAGGGGTGCTTTAATAGTTGGTCAGAACACAAATTCCTTTAAGGAACTGCACCAAAGGGCAGTGCTTGGTCACAATCATGTCCTCCACCATGACGAAAGAGGGCAGAAACAGCTGACAAGCCACACAAGTATGGAATAACCAAGAAGCAAATCACGCACATGCCAAAGACTGGTCAGGATCACCTGTAAACCAACCAACCAAACAACCATGGTGGTAACATATCACTCTGAGCACTGAACCTTTTCTACATGGAACTACACATATGTTAGTAAGAAAAGCAGCTTCAGTTATTTCTGACATACAAGTAGGAAGATTGGTTAGGATTGGAGGGTCTACACTGGTAGCCAGGCATTTTTAAACATTATCACTTGTGACACAGGCAAATTTAAATTTATACAAAAGCAATCAAACTGTATGAGCAAGTTTACATTTACAAATATTATATTTCACATATATTGCTATAGATCATATAATCTAAGTAACATTACATAAATTATTCAATTCCTGCCCTTTTCAAACCAGAAACATTTTTATTAAACCATTACTTATGACATAGTTAATTATATATATATATATATATATACATATATATATATACATATATATATATATATATATATATATATATATATATATATATATAAATGAAAACAAACCACACCAACACAGTCCTAGTTGCAAGCAGTTTACATCACAAACCAAAATGACACACTCCTAGTTGCAAACATTATACATCACTTATAACCTACCCAATCATTTTCATTCAAACATTACATAGCTCATTAATGGCAGCTTCTGTTCTAGTTTTAATAAAGACTCTACCAGTGCTGGTTTCTCATTTTGGACCACCCCCCATTTCTTTCTCTTTGCCTACACTCTAATATCAATCCTTGATAGGGAAGGCAATCCCTAACCTGCAGTCCAAATAAATTCTTGGCATCTTCCCATTCTATCTTCTTTTCCTCTCTAGCTACTTCATTTCAATACCTTGGTTCCATTGCCAGTTTTCTCCAATAAATCCCAGACCCCTCTTGCCTACTGTCCATATCCCAAACTGCAGTAATCCCTATCGGCAGAATTTCCTTTCTCCATTCCCATGTTGGCTTAGTTCTTAAGATACTTTCTGCTACTTTATATATAGGATATTCTGTATGACTACTGTTATTCTCCTTAAAGGCCTGCATCCAAAACCATAGTCTCTCCTCATTTCTTGAGCTTCCCTCCTGTTTTAACATCATCCCTTTCCACTTTGAATTCCAGCTTTCTGCTTGTGCTGTGTATAGGAGCCTTAACTCTGACACTCTGAAATACTGCTTCAAATTGGGTAATCCCAATCCCCTCTGTTCTACTGGAAGAATCATCTTATTCTACTTGACTCTTGCTATCTTCCCCTCCCAGATAATGTCCTTCAGCTCTTTATTAAATACTATCCACAACTTCTCCTCTGGTTGATAAAACTATGCCTGACCTGTGTACAAGACTAAAGGGACTACAAACATTTTAACTGCTTGTATCTTACCATATAACAAACCTCCCATTTTCACAGTTTTTGTATCATCTTTTCTTTAGCCTCTTCCCACATATCCTTAGCTGCCAAATCAAAATAATTTTTAATCCATACTCCTAAATATTTCATTTTATCATGTCCCCATAAACACCGATACTGCTGAACCAATTTGTGTGTGGGTACATAATTTACTGCTATTGTCTTTGTTTTAGCTTCATTAATTTTGTATCCTGAAAAGATGTGAAACTCTCAAAATGTTAAACACCACTGTGATGTCTCTTTCTGGTTTTGTCAGATATAAAATATTATCATTGGCAAATAGAGCCAGCTTTTCTTGACTACCATACCAATTATATCTTTGAATTTCAGAAGTCGTTATTTTCTTTGTTATTTGCATTATATTTAGAACCACTGGCAAAGGGGAAAGAGGACACCTCTTCCTAGTTACTCTGCTCAAGAAGAAACTATCAGAGTGGATTCCACCCACTTGAATTTTCGACTCCGATCCCTCATACATCCTCAGAATCAACCTTATAATTTTTTTAGGAGATGCATATACTTCAATTGCCCTGCTCGTAAAGTCCCAGCTTAATCTGTCAAATGCTTTCTCTGCATCAAGACCCACCAACAATGGTATTTTCTTCAATTCTACTTCCCTCTGTTAATGTCAAATGTTTGTCTCCTTTCCACAAAACCATACTGATCCATATCTATCAATTTTGGCATTACGTTTGTCATTCTTTTAGCCGTTATAGACATGAACACTTTATAATCATGGTTTAGTATTGAAATGGGTCTGTATGAAGCTGGGTCTGATGGATCTTTACCCTCTTTAGGTATTACAGCTACCACTGCTTTTTTCCAGGATGGTGGTACTTCTCCTCCTCTTAAAATACTGTTAAACAAAACCTTCCAGATCTTTCAGTTTTTTCCCTCCTATCTTTCAAACGTCCACAGGAATACCATCTATTCCTGGGGACTTTCTTGTAGACAGGCTATACATCACAATTTTTATCTTATCTCCTCCTATCCTAACCATCAGTAATTGAGCCTCATCTACTGCTAACCTTGGCATATCTAATTCTTCCATAAACATTTCCATTTGAATATTTTCTTGATTTCCATACTTCTCTTCTTTATACAGAATTTCATAGTATTTCTGAAATATTTTTAGTACTTGTACAGGATATCTTGTTACCTACCTTGTTATAGGCTCCCTAAGCATCAGTGTCTCATTTTTATTTCATTACCCTGTGTTTTTATTTCAGTTATTATTGGCATATGATCTGAAATAGTTATTGGGTGTGTATCAAGACCTTCAATTAAATGCACATGTTCCTGTGAAATGTAAATTCCATCTAGCCTAGCCCAATTTTTATGCCTTTAGGAATAATATGTGAATTCACTCTGAACTGAAATCAGGAAACCATCATTCTAGGCGACTTCAACCTTGACTGGCACTCCTGTGCTTACAATAACCCCACAAATTTTCTAAATTTATTTAACTTCACCCAAACCATAACCTGCTCCACAAAACAGTCCACATTAGTCTGGATTTTAACTAATAAGCCCAACCATGGTTACATAGCAGGGTGTCTCCCAGATTCCCTCAGTAACCATACTCCAATCTTTCTGTACAGAAAAACTGTCCATACACACTACAACATAACTTATAAATACACCCGTAGCAGGAAAAACTTCTCCCTCTCGATATTCAATCAACTGCTACAATGATGCAACTGGGCTCCACTCAAAGACCTCCAACTAGATATAGCAGTTCAATACTTTAACAATGCCTTCCTTAAGATACTTAATGATCTCGCTCTCATCAGGAAACCTCGATAAAAAGCCAAACCCCTGCCCTGGTTAACAGCTAAAACTAAACTATTACTAAAACGCAGAGACAGGGCATCGGTCACTTACCATACTAACAGAGACAACTCAAGCCGCTCTAACTATCAACAGCTTAGAAATCTAGCTAAAAAACAAACCAAGAAAGACAAACAGTCAAAACACAATAACCCCCAAATATTCTGGCAAAGCATCAACTATCTCCTCAATCCCAGCCAGTCCTCAACCCCCAGCCCCAACCTCCTCAAACAACTGTGACCCAATAGCCACTCAATTCAACTCCCACTTTATTAATACTGTTACCTCTCTACTAGGTATATCCCACGGTAGTGGTGCTGCGATAGCGTTGTCGCCTCACAGCAAGATGTTGTCCCATTCGATTCTCAGCTAGAGCGTCTTCTGTGTGGAGGCATGCGTGAATGAGCATTCCTTCATTGAAGGTTGTGCATCAGGGCTGGTAACTCGGCATGTAAAAATCCTCTACCAAATATTAGCGGACCGGAGTTCCGCTGTGGCGACCCCTAACCAGGATAAGCCGAAAGACACAACAACAACCTCTCTACTAGGTGACAAACCTACCAAAGCTCTCAGTCTCCCTCATCCATCTCTAAATCATCCTACCCACTTCACTTTTAAACCCATCCAAACTAGCAACATAAGAACACTCCTCACCAAACTAAAACCCTGCTGTATTGCAGCTGACCAGCTCCCAAATGATTTCCTAAAATTGGCTGCTACTTCTATTGCCTACGCTATAGCTATCCTGATTAACTGATCCATCTCTGAACAATATGTCCCAACTCTTTGGAAGATGCCTCATATCATTCCTCTCCACAAAGGTGGACCATCCAAAGAACTTACAAACTATTGTCCCATAGCCATCCTGTCACCCCTTGCTAAAATACTAGAAAAGTGCATCCACAATCAACTTCTCAATCACCTCCTCATTCACAACCTACAATCCAGTTTCCAACACAGAATGCAGATCTAAACATAGCACCAGCAATGCCCTGCTATCTTTCACCAATACCATTCATCAAGTATTAAACTAAGGAAAACCTGTCTCCTCTATCTTTCTCGATATATCCAAAGCTTTTGACATGGTTTCTCACCAACTACTTCTAAACAAGCAATCATCCTATGGTCTAGAATCCATTTCCATGTCCTGGTTCAACAGCTATTTTTCCAATCGTCAGCAAGCAACTAAATGGGAAAACTATCTTTCCCCCCTTCTCCCCATCTCTGTAGGTGTACCCCAAGGCTCTGTACTTGGCCCTCTCCTTTTTAGCATACTTACAAATTATCTCAACACAGCACCTAATCAAGCCCCCACTGTCCAATATGCAGATGATTCTACACTTACCTGCTCAGCTTCATCTCCCCTACACCTTCAAACAAAAATGCAATCCTCCTTCCAAGCCATAGAAAAACACCTCACAGAACATCAGCTTATTCTAAACCCAAACAAAACCATGATAATAGTCTTCAGTAATAAGAAATACAATCCTAGCCAGTATCCAATCTCAGTCTTCTCTTCCAATGGCAATAAGTTAGCTCCCACCAGCCAAACTAATCTACTAGGTGTGGCAATTGAACACCTAAAATTCGAAAAACATATTTCAGTGACAGTCAAAAAAATGCATACCAAACTAGGCGCCCTCTACAGGGCAAAACCATTCCTTACCTATAGCTCTAGGCTGGCCACTGCCCAGTCTCGCCTGCTCTCAACTCTCTCTACGGCTCTCACACTTTCACCAGTCTACACAAAACTGACCTCAATAATCTAGACGCATGCTACAACAGGACAAATTTGCAACCAGTCAACCAAACAGAAAGTACAGTTGTGTACCTACCATAAATGCAGATGTTAGAGTGTATTCACTGTTGCAGTCATTACACATGGGTTATCCTGCTGGCAGGCTACCCACAGTCGGCCTGAATTCCAAAGTCTTGGTCCGGCGTCGGTTGCTGTCGTCTCTTCCCTGACATCAGTGCGCCAGGGGTATAAAAGATGCAGCCGACACAATTTTCTTCAGTTTTTCTTGCCCCAGATGTCAGGTGCCCCCCGAAGGGTAGGCTTAGAAATTATGCCAATAAAAGAGCATGCACTAAAATAAAACATGATCTTCATCTACAAGCAAATACACCACATAGTTTGTATAGAACAGAGAAGTACAGACAAGTCTGAGCAAAGAAAGGGGGATGGTGGGTGGGTAACCTGGACTGCAACAGTGAATACACTCTAACATCTACATTTATGGTAGGTACACAACTGTACTATGTTCATAGTGTTTCACTGTTGCAGTCATTACACTTGGGTTGAATCTCAAAGCTGGGCCTAAATAGAATTAAGATGAGGCCCTGCAGAACTGCAGTGGCGAAGCCTGCTTTGGATTTAGAGTAAAGAGGTAAGTGGCAGTGCTTTGTAAAAGTGTGCACTGAAGTCCAAGTTGCAGCCTCCAAAATATCCTTGGTTGGTACTCCTCTGAGGAAGGCTGCTGAAGTAGCTGCTGCTCTGGTTGAGTGTGGCCTGATGCCCTTGGGCACTGATTTGCCATGTTGAGAATAGCAGAAACGAATGCAGTGGTCTATTCATTTGGAAATAGTCTGCTTTGAGATAGCTTTTCCTTGAGATCCTGTAGCAAATGCCACCAAGAGTTGCTCAGACTTTCTGAAAGCTTTAGTTTTGTCCAAGTATAAGCGTAGCTGTCTGTGCATGTCCAAAGAATGTAGTAGTCTCTCCCCCTTATTCTGTGGGTTTGGATAAAAGGTAGGCAAGTGAATTGTTTGATTAAGAGCCACACTGGACACTACCTTAGGCATAAATGTTAGGTTTGTCCTCAGAGAAACCCTGTCCAGATGGAAAATTATGTAAGGTTCAACCACCATTAGAGCCTGTAACTCTGAGACTCTTCTTGCTGAAGTAATTGCTACGAGCAGAGCTGTTTTCCATAAGAATTTTATCTCAGCTGTATTGGCTGGCTCAAAAGGAGGCAGCGTAAGTTTTACCAAGACAAAGTTGAGGTCCCATGCAGGTATTGGTGCTCTTCTTGGGGGGGGGGGGGGTCTTATGTTTTTGGCCCCTCTGAGGTATTGGCTTAGTAGTGGATGTGAAAAAATAGGTGGGTCCATATTGTAATGAGCTGAAATGGCAGAGGCATGGATCTTAATCGATGAAAAGGCCAGGCCTTTGTCCAGCATCTCATTTAGGTATAGTAAAATCTGAGGAATATTTGGTACAAGCATGTCAATTCCTTGCGCCTGGTTCCAAGCACAGAATCTCTTCCACTTTTCTGCATATGATTTTCTGGTTCTGGGCCTCTAGGACTCCAGAATAACATCCATAACTGATTTGGAGAGAGGTGTGTTCTGAATGGTTACATTATCCGCCATGCAGCCAGATTTAGGGTTCTGAGTTGGCTGTGCAGTATTTGATTGCTTTGTTGGGTCAGTAAATGAGGAATTTGAGGTAATGTCCAGGCTGAGTCTTGAGTCAAGCTCTTTAGGATTGGTTACCAGTGCTGGTGTGGCCAGTCTGGGGCAATCAGGATCATTTTTGGCTTCTCTTGTCTGACCTTTAGGAGTACACCTTGGGGAGGAGAGGTAGTGGAGGAAAGGCATATACTGTGAGGTTTTTCCAGCTGAATGATAGAGCATCCACTTTCCATGCTAGCTTGTGATAAGTCCTTGTACAAAATCCCTGTAGTTGGCAGTTGTGAGGGGAGGCAAACAGATCTATGTCTGGGCATCTCCATTTCCTTGTTATCATGCTGAAGATTTGTGGATCTAGTTTACACTCGTGAGGATCCATGAGATTTCTGCTTAGTTCGTCTGCCAGAGTATTTGTCTTTCCTAGCAGGTACTGTGCTTGTAGGTGTACTTGAAAAGTCAATGCTGTGTTCCACAAAATCATGGCTCGTCTGCAGAGGGGGTAGGAATGCGTGCCTCCCTGCTTGTTTATGTACCACATGACTGAAGTATTTTCTGTCTTTATTAGCAGTTGTCCTGGATGAAGCAGATCCTTGAAAGCTGTCAGGGCATTCTGGACAGCCAGCATTTCTTTTAGATCAATATGAAGATGCATTTGGCTTGTGGGCCATGTGCCCTGAATAGATTTTCCTGCCATGTGGGCCCCCCAGGCATAATCTGATGCATCTGTTGTTACTGTCTGCCTGGCAGTGGGTAAAGTGAAAGGCTGTCCCTTGTTGTGGTGACAGGCCTGTGCCCACCATCGAAACTCCTGTTGCAGGCAGGGAATGAGGGTAATTAGTTTTTCCAGGCTGTGGCAATGTTGAATCCAAACACTTTTTAGATACCATTGTAGTTTCCTCATATGCAGTCTTGCATACGGAATTAACAGAATGCAGGATGCCATGAAACCCAAAGCCTGCAGAATTTTTCTTGCAGATAACTGGGTTTTTGTTGCCAACATGTTGAAATAGGAAGTCAGTTGCCTTTGTTTGTCTGACGTGAGATAAGCCATCTGGGCAGTTGTATTTAAGCTTGCATCCAGGAATATTATCTCTTGAGAGAGTACTAGCTTTGATTTCTTTTCGTTTACTGTGTACCCTAGGCAAATTAGCCATCTTTTTACAAATGCTAGATGCTTTAGTAGGATGTCCTTGTTCTCTGCTTGAATAAGGCAGTCGTCCAAGTAAGGATATATTTGAATTCCTCTTTGTCTGCTAAAAGCAATTACTGGTGCCAGACATTTTGTGAAGACCCTGGGCGCAGTAGATAAGCCAAAGGGCAGTGCAGAGAATTGGTAGTGTATTGAGCCAGCTATGAATCTGAGGTATCTTCTGCAAAACTGTCTGATTGGGACATGCAGGTATGCCTTTTTTAGGTCCAAGGTTACAAGCCAAGCCTTCTTGCACAGCTTGGGCAGAAGCTGCTGCAGAGTCAACATTTTGAATTTTGGAATGTCCATAAAAGTGTTTAGAATAGACAGGTCCATTATTGGTCTCCAGGCTTTGTCCTTTCTGGGTACCAAGAAAAGTCGTGAGTAAAATCCTTGTCCCTGCTCCTGTAGTGGAACTCGCTGAATGGCCCTCATGTCCATGAGGGATGAAACTTGCTTTTGTGCCTCTGCCCATTGATTGCGTGGCAGGTCTGGCATGCCTTTTGCCTTTGGCAGGTTGTGAAAGTGGAACCTGTAACCCTCAGACACTATATTCAAGACCCATTTGTCCTGGGTGATCATGTGCCAGTTTTGTGGAAAAAGTGCTAGTTTTCCCCCTAAGGGAGTGTCCAAAAGATAAGTGCTTGGCAGTGGTAGAGGAAAGTCATTGGGATGGTTTCCTATAAGGTTGAGATTTGTCTTCTCCGCTTTTGGAGGTAGAAGCACCCCATTGTTTAGGCCTGTATGAGCCTTGGGGCTGGGATCTGCCTCTAGGGCGCCTGTATCTGCCTCTTTGTGACCTATCTGACACTGGAAAGGACCAATTTTTTGAAGGCCAGTTCCTGCTAAATCTGGGTGGCTGTACCTGTAAGAAATCCTTAACTGTCTGCAAAGATTTCACTTTATCCTCCATTTTCTTCAACACCTCTTCTGCCTTAACACCAAACAAAGTATCACGCTGTAATGGAGCATCCAATAATTTTGCTTTAACATGATCAGGCAGATTTTGTTCCTTTAACCAAGCATGCCTCCTAATCACAGAACCCATTACAGCGGCCCTACAAGAGGCCTCCAAAGAATCAAAACCACATTGCAAAGTATGTTTTCCCACCTGTTCAGCTGCATGCAATAAATCCTGCATTTCCTTGTTTTCAGCACATTCAGAATTTGTCAACATTTTCTGTTTTAACAATGACATTAAGTATTGCTGATATTTAAGCATATGAAACTGACAATTTAAAGCCCTTACAGCCAAGGTAGCAGAAGTGTAATTTTTTTCCCCCCATCTGTCCAGTGCTCTAGAATCCCTATCAGATGGAACAAGGTTTTTTGCAGTGGAAGCCTTGACCCCTTTGGGACCCTGAGATATATTTCTGGGTCAGCAGCAAGGTTTTTATATAGAAATTTATGTGAATCTGGAACCCTGTAGTACCTGTCTGGCTTAATGGGTGCAGGGGGTATAGAGTCTGGAGACAGGTCGGACTCTGAAAAAGCATTATCTACAATGTCCAGAAAGTACAGTTTTGTACCTACCATAAATGTAGATTTTCGAGTGCTAATACAGCTGCAGTCATAACAGATGGGTTCTCCTGCTGTCAGGTGGGTCCTCGGTCGGCCGAATTCCAAAGTCTAGGTCCGGCGTCGGTTGTCGTCGCTTCTTCCCTGACGTCAGTGTGACAGGGGTATAAAAGAACCAGCCAACGCCATTTTCTTCAGTTTTTCTTGCCCCAGATGTCAGGTGCCCCCAGAAGGAAGGCAATACATAAATTTATATAATAAAGCAATGCAATATAATCAAAATACAGTAGTTGCAAGCAAATACACCATAAATGAATACCCCAACCAGGATGCATGAGGAGGTGTTTGCCAATAGGCCTGTCCCAAGAGGGGAAGGAGGGAGGGAAACCTGGACTGCAGCTGTATTAGCACTCGAACATCTACATTTATGGTAGGTACAAAACTGTACTATGTTCATTGTGCATTCAGCTGCAGTCATAACAGATGGGTAGAATCCCAAAGCTAAGAAAGGGGTGGTAGGCACTAGGTGGAACTAGGAGGAGCCAGGATGCCCTGCAAGACTGCAGTGGCAAAGCCTGCTCTAGTTTTGGAGTACAATGGTAGGTGGTAGTGCTTGGAGAAGGTATGCACAGAACTCAAAGTGGCTGCTTCCAAAATATCTTTGGTAGGAACTCCTCTGAGGAAAGCTGCGGAGGTAGCTGTGGCCCTTGTGGAGTGAGATCTGATGCCTGTAGGTACAGTTTTGCCATGAAAAGAATAGCAAAAGCGTATGCAGTGGGCTATCCATTTAGAGATTGTCTGTTTGGAAATTGGCTTTCCTTGAGCTCCTACAGCATAGGACACAAAGAGCTATTCTGATTTTCTGAAAGGCTTTGTTCTGTCCAAATAATAACGTAGTTGTCTGTGGATGTCCAAGGAATGTAGTAATCTCTCCCCTTTGTTTTGAGGATTAGGATAAAAGGTAGGTAAGTGTATGGCCTGATTCAAAGCTACCCTGGATACCACTTTAGGCATAAAGGACGGGTTGGTTTGTAAGGAAACTCTGTCCTGATGGAAGATGATAAAAGGCTGCACAGCCATGAGAGCTTGTAGTTCTGAAACTCTACGAGCCGAGGTAATAGCCAGAAGGAAAGCTGTTTTCCAGGATAAATATTGCAAATCTGATGAGGCAGCTGGCTCAAAGGGAGGCAAGGTCAGTTTTTCCAGAATTAAGTTGAGATCCCAAGCAGGTATTGGTGGTTTCCTTGGGGGTCTTAGATTCTTAGCCCCTCTGAGGAACTGTCTTAAGAGAGGGTGAGAGAATAAGGGTGGATCAGTGTTGTATTCTGCAGAAATGGCTGAGGCATGGATTTTGATGGAGGAGAATGAAAGTCCACTGCTTAGCAGCTCAGCTAGATACTGTAGTATTTGAGGTAAATTCAGATGTCCTTCAAGAATGCAACTGCAGTCATAACATGTGGGTTGTCCTGCCTCAGGCAGCCCTCGGTCGGCCGGATTCCAAAGTCTGGGTCCGACGTCGGCTGATGTCGCATTTCTCTCCGACGTCAGAGCGGCTGGAGTACATAAGCATCATCCGAAGCCATTTTCTCCAGTCTTTCTTGCCGCGCGGTGCCCGAAGCAGAAGCAGTTCGCAAGTGCCGGTCGGTCAGCTCCTGTATTCTACGATACCGAAGTCATCAAAAAGCTAAGTACCCTGTTGGGGACCTTTTCTTGCCTCAGCCGATGTCAGAAATTACTGAAAAAGTTAACAATTGTCTTTTTTGTGGTAAACAAATACCTCATAAGGATTTCCACTCTTACTGCCTCCCTTGCCTGGGCCCAGCCCACGACGTCTCGGCCTGTGTAGCCTGTGCTCGCTTCAACAAGCGCACTCTCAGGCGCCGGGCGGAGTTCGCTGAAGATTTTTTTGGCGATAATTTTGCGTACACCATGCCGTCGGATCTTCCGACATCGCAAACTCCCAAAAAGCGAAAAGACCGGGACCGACATCCTCGGCCCGCGTCTACCACCAACTCCACGCCAAAACCTAGCGCGAGTGCTCCGGTTCCCGCTGAGACAGTCTCTCCACTGCTCCGAACCGAAGACACCGCATTACCGACGACTCCGATTTCAGACATTACTCCGACGCCAGTTATAGATTTTCCTCCGGATACCGAAACCGAGGAAATGCCCGAGACCATTGCTGTAGACAAGGTCACTCCTGCACGTGGAGCTGCCAGGCCCCCTATGGCCATGTCTATTAAGGCCTACACTAGGGCTAAGGCAGCCAGCAAAACTAAGCATATTACTTCTAAATCCTTACCTCAGCCAACTCCGGAGACACAAATTATGTCCATGGCTGCTGATTTAATTTCCATGATTAGAGGTTCACAGGCCCATCCTGAGAGAGCATCCCAGCCCCCTCCTGATAAAAGGCCCCGGGTTGAACCCTCTGACCCTACTCCTTCAGATGAAAATTCTGAGGGCTCTTTCCACTCTGATAGCCAGGAAGAGCTCTTCCAGACCTATGAGGACTCGTATGCAGAAGATTCCATCCCTTCGGCCTCCCCTCCTGAGGATATTTCTTTTGGGGAAGTTCTGCACACCATGAGGGAACATTTCAAGTGGCAAGGTCAGGAATATTCTGATTCTAGGAAACGCCTTAGGACTTTCCTTAAGAAGCCTCAGCACAGGCCCTTAGCTATTCCTCCTGTACTTGATGTTCTGGATGATTTGTATTCTGACTCTAGTGCTACCCCTGATTCTCTTCCTCCTGCTCCAGCCAAGCCAGACAGGTATTACAGGGTCCCAGAAACTCATTCCCATTTATTCAGGGCCCATACTGCTGATTTGGAAACTATTTCACAGGGGCCTAAAGGAGTTTCAGCCTCCACCTCAAAAATCCTTTGCCCTCCAACAGGGAAGCTAGGTCATTAGAGAGATGGGGCAAAAAGGTTTACACATCCACTACCTTATCTATGAGAGCTTTAAATTGCCTTTTTCATATGTTACAATATCAGGATTATCTCTTAGAAGATTTACAAAAAACATTAGCTTCTCCTGATCCTTTAGACAGGAAGACTTTGCAGGAAGCTGTACATAACACTCAGCAGGTAAGCAATCACTTCCTGCAGTGTGGATATGATGCACTGGAAGCTTCATGTAGGGCAGCTATGACAGGAGCAGTGATTCGTAGACATGCTTGGTTAAAAGATCAACTTCTACCAGATCATGTAAAAGCAAAACTTCTGGATGCACCTTTGGAAAAGAACAAGCTTTTTGGTGCAAATGCTAAGGATGTGTTAAAGACCATTGAAGAAAAAGCAAAATCAGTTCAGACTGTGAAAGAGGTTCAACTCCCCAGATTCAGTAGGAATTGGCCTTCAAAAAACTGGTCCTTTCCTAATCCAGAAAAGTTTCAAAGGGGTAAGAACAGACGTGGCCGAGGAAGAGGCCAATACAGAGGCCCTTACAGGGGATGACAATGGCAGCCAGGAAACCAAAGAAGTGACGCAGGGGTTTCACCTGCCCCACAATCACAAACTCAATGACTTTCCTCTACTACCGCCTACCAGGGAACAACTAGAAGCTCCCTTGGGCGGGAAATTATCTCTGTTTGCAGAAAACTGGCACAGACTGACAAAGGACAAATGGATTTTGGACATTATAGACCAAGGGTACAGGTTTCATTTTCATACCTTACCAAGAAAACAAGGCATGCCAAACCTACCACAAAATCAGAGGGCAGAGGCTATCAAGCAAATCACTCTGCTGACTCGAATGAAAGCAATAGAAAGAGTTCCACAACAAGAACAAGACCAGGGGTTTTACTCAAGACTGTTCCTTGTTCCAAGAAAAGAATCTCAATGGAGACCAATACTGGACTTGTCTGCATTAAACACCTTTCTCATAGTACCAAAGTTCAAAATGCTGACTCTACAGCAACTCCTTCCCATGCTAGGCAAGGAGTCATGGCTGATTACTCTGGACCTCAAGGAGGCATACCTGCATGTCCCTATCAGACACAGCTGCAGAAGATACCTCAGATTTCTTGCAGGGCCAGAGCATTATCAATTCTCAGCATTGCCATTTGGCTTATCTACTGCGCCCAGAGTATTTACAAAATGCCTGGCTTCAGTAATTGCTCATTGCAGGCTCCAGGGTATACAAATTTACCTGTACCTGGACGACTGCCTCATACAAGCGGACGACAAAGTGATGTTGACAAAAAACCTGGATTATGTCATACGATTACTTCAAGCTCTGGGATACACAGTCAACTTCCAAAAGTCAAGACTGCAGCCATCCCAGCAAATAATCTTCCTAGGAGCCAAACTAGACACAGCCTCTCAGATGGCTTACCTGACAGAAGACAAGCAAGAGAAGTTAACTCATTACTTCAAAGGTTTAGCAAAACTCACCCAGATGACTGCAAGGAGATTCCTACAGGCCCTGGGTTACATGGCATCCTGCATTCTACTGGTTCCATTAGCAAAACTACACATGAGAAAGCTTCAATGGTACCTAAAAAGCATTTGGTCTCAACACAGCAACAACTTGGAGACAATCATACCGCTCATTCCATGCCTACAAAAGGAATTCCTATGGTGGGCCTCGGTGAGCCAGGAAAACACAGGTATGTCATTCAAAAAACCACAGATAACACAGATCATGACTACAGATGCCTCAGACCTTGGATGGGGGGCGCACATGGAAGGCAGGTGTATACAAGGAGAATGGTATCCAAAGGAAACACATCTGCATATAAACCAAAAGGAAATGCTGGCAGTAATGCATGCCATCGAGGCCTTTCAACACCAACTCCAGCAAGGCCATTTAATGATACGGACAGACAACACCACTGTGATGTGGTACATAAACAAGCAGGGGGGCACCCACTCTTACCCCTTTGCAGACTGACAATGCAGCTTTGGGAGAAATCACTGAGCCTAAACATCCAGTTACAATCCCAGTTTGTTCCAGGAAAAGACAATGTGTTGGCGGACAGCCTAAGCAGGAATTTCACAGATCCACACGAGTGGAGGTTACATCCAAGGCCTTCAGACAACTCACTTCGACATGGGGCAAGCCAGAAGTGGACCTATTTGCCTCTCACCTCAACCATCTTCTACCAAAATTTTGCACAAGGACATACCATCCAAAAGCTTGGAAAATAGATGCCCTCTCATTCAACTGGAACTCCCTAGCAATCTATACATTCCCACCTCTGCCACTGATGACCTCAGTATTACTAAAGATCAAAGCAGAGAAGCCCAAGGGAATCATAATAGCTCCGGATTGGCCAAGACAACACTGGTACCCACTACTACGGAGCATATGTCACACCAGGAGGTGGGCCCTTCCCCAGTGGCCTCTACTTTTATCTCTCTCCAAGGAAGTTCAGCGGATACTAACAGAGGCTCGAAGACCATCCACCAGAAAGGTTTACTTAGCAAAGTGGAAAAGATTCAGCAATTGGAATACCAGCAAGGGACATGATGCATCATTGTTGAACATCCCACTCATCTTGGAATATTTGGCAGATATGTTAAAGAACGGCCTCTCATATTCTTCCATAAAGATACATGCATCTGCTATTTCAGCTAGATACAACACTGATCCTCCTGTTTTTTCTCACCCCTTACTAAGACAGTTCCTCAGAGGAATCAAGAACATTAAGCCACCAAGAAAGGCCCCAGTGCCAGCCTGGGACCTCAATTTTGTCTTGGAAAAACTGACTCTACCTCCATTTGAGCCAGCAGCTTCAGTTGACTTGCAATTTCTCTCATGGAAGACAGCTTTCCTGTTGGCAATTACCTCAGCAAGAAGGGTTTCGGAGCTACAGGCCCTAATGGCAATACCACCCTTTATTATTTTTCATAGAGACAGGGTTTCATTAAGGACCAACCCTACTTTCATGCCAAAGGTGGTATCTAGGATTTCTTTAAATCAAGCCATTCATCTGCCTGCTTTCTTCCCCAATCCTGAGAATAAGGGGAAAGACTGTTGCATACCTTGGACATTCACAGACAACTTCGATACTACCTGGACAGAACCAAGGCCAGTAGGAAGTCTGAACAACTTTTTGTAGCTTACGCCCCTGCAGTCCAAGGAAAAGCAATTTCAAAACAGACTATTTCTAAATGGATTGGACATTGCATCAGATTCTGTTATTCCTTTCATGGAAAGACTGTTCCAGCCAATGTCAGACCACATTCCACCAGAGCTACAGCCACCTCTACAGCATTCTTAAGAGGGGTGCCTACCAAGGACATTCTAGAAGCTGCTACATGGAGCTCCGTGCATACATTCTCCAAACACTACAATCTCCTGCTATACTCCAGATCCAGAGCAGGCTTTGCTTCGGCAGTCCTGCAGGGTTTGATTGCCACACCATCTCGTTCCTAGAGCATTCCCCCCCCCCCCAAGCTAAGCTATGGTATTCTACCCACATGTTATGACTGCAGTTGCATTCTTGAAGGACATAGTACAGTTTTGTACCTACCATAAATGTAGATGTCCGATAGACATGCAACTGCAGTCGGATTTTTTTCCTCCCTCCATACCCCTCTATGCCTAGGGTCCACTCCTATCCCTGTTACTCTTAGCTGGGGATATCTGTTATGGTGTATTTGTTTTATTGCTCATTTATTTGTTTGGAATCCTGTTTTTGTCTTCCAATTGATTACAGCCTTCCTTGGAGGGCACCTGGCATCTGGGGCAAGAAACACTGAAGAAAATGGCGTCAGCTGATGCTTATGTACTCCAGCCGCTCTGACGTCGGAGAGAAATGCGACATCAGCCGATGTCGGACCCAGACTTTGGAATCCGGCCGACCGAGGGCTGCCTGAGGCAGGACAACCCACATGTTATGACTGCAGTTGCATGTCTATCGGACATCTACATTTATGGTAGGTACAAAACTGTACTTTTTCCAGGATCCTGACCCTTTTTCTCATTCCAGACACAAAACCGTTTCCATTTTGCGGAGTAAGCTTTTCTAGTTGACAGCCTTCTAGCCTCCAAAATGACATCCTGCACCTCCTTGGAGAGTAGGGTCTGTTGTGATGCTAAGGAATCTTCCATGCGGCTAGATTGAGAGTTTTTAGTTGGCTGTGAAGAGTTTTGAAGCTGTGACGAGTCAGGAGAATAGGTATTGGAGGCAGGGGCCATGGTGGGGAATGTGTCAGGCTCCTCAGGAGTGGATACCAGTGTTGTCTTGGCCAGTCTGGAGCAATGAGAATCATCTTTGGCCTGTCTGCTCTGGTTTTCAATAGAACTTTGGGCAGCAGAGGAAGAGGTGGGAAGGCATAAACTGTCATTGCTGTCCAACTGAAAGAGAGAGCGTCCACTCCCCAGGCCTTTGGATGGAAAATCCTTGAGCAGACTTTTGTCAATTGGTGAGTTTTGTGGGAGGCAAAGAGATCTATGTCTGGCCTTCCCCATGCTTGGATTATTTCTGTAAAAACTTTTGGATGCAACTTCCATTCATGTGGATCTGGCATATTCCTGCTTAGATTGTCTGCCAGCGTGTTTTCCTTGCCTGGCAAGTATTGTGCTTGAAGTTCGATTTGTAATTCCAGGGCCATGTTCCAAAGTGACATGGCCAGCCTGCACAGGTGGTATGAATGGTTTCCTCCCTGTTTGCTTATGTACCACATTACTGTGGTGTTGTCTGTCCTTATCAATAGTTGACCTGGATGCAGAAGGTCTTTGAAAGCTGTAATAGCATTTGTTACTGCTAGCATTTCCTTTTGATTGATGTGAAGGTGCTTTTCTTTTTGGGACCATTTGCCCTGAATGCACCGATCTGCCATGTGCGCCCCCCAGGCGTAGTTCGAGGCGTCTGTTGTGATGACTTGATTTGTTTGAGGCTTGCTGAATGGGAGACCTGTGTTTGTTTGGCATGCTTGAGCAGACCACAGAAATTCCTTTTGTAGACATGGAATTAGTGGTATTATTGTTTCCAAACTGTGGCTGTGTTGAGACCATAGGTTTTTCAGGTACCATTGAAGTTTCCTCATATGCAGCTTTGCCCATGGGATTAGCAAGATGCAAGATGCCATGAATCCCAGAGCCTGCAGGATTTTCCTTGCAGTCAGCCTGGTGTAATTTGCTAGTGCTTTGAAGTATTGAGTTAGTTGCCCCTGCTTCTCTGGCGTGAGGTAGGCCATCTGGGTGCTTGTGTCCAAGTTGGCACCCAGGAAAATTATTTTCTGAGAGGGTATTAGCCTCGATTTCTTTTTGTTGACTGTGTATCCAAGAGAATTCAACAACCTTATTACAAAAGCCAGATGTTTCAGAAGAATGTGCTTGCTGTCCGCTTGGATCAGGCAGTCATCCAAATATGGGTATATCTGTATCCCTTGAAGTCTGCAGTAGGCAATTACTGATGCCAGGCATTTCATGAATACTCTGGGTGCAGTAGATAAGCCAAAGGGCAATGCAGAGAATTGATAATGGGTTGAACCTGCAAGAAATCTGAGGTATCTTCTGCAATTTTGTCTGATTGGGACATGCAGGTATGCCTCCTTGAGGTCCAATGTTACCAGCCAAGACTCCTTGCCCAGCATGGGAAGAAGCTGCTGTAATGTGAGCATCTTGAATTTTGGTACGATTAAGAAAGTGTTTAGGATGGATAGGTCCAATATAGTTCTCCAATCTTTTCCCTTCCTTGGTACCAGGAATAGTCTGGAATAAAAACCTTGACCTTGTTCGTGCGTAGGTACCTCTTGAATAGCTTTCATGTCTATAAGATCTGTAATTTGTTTTTGTGCCTCTGCCCTTTGATTGTGTGGCAGATTTGGCATGCCTCTCATTTTTGGAAGGGTGTGAAAATGGAATCTGTAGCCTCGGTTTATAATGTCCAGGATCCATTTGTCCTTTGTGACAATATGCCAATTTTTTGAAAATAATGCCAGTTTTCCTCCTAAGGGTGCTGCCATTTGAATCTTGCTTGGCATGCAAAGGGGAAAGTCATTGGGCTTGCTTTCTGAATGATTGCGAGGTATCCTCACCACCTCTTTGTGTAGGAGCTTGCCATTGTCTGCCTCTAAACGATCCTTGGGATTGTCCTCTGCCCCTTGGGTGCCTGTATCTACCTCTCTGGGGTCTGTCCGTGGCTGGAAAGGACCAATTTTTGGAAGGCCAATTTCTACTGAAACGTGGGGGTTGTACCTGTAGAAAATCTTTCACAGTTTGCATTGATTTAGCCTTTTCCTCCATTTTCCTTAATACCTCCTCAGCATTAGCACCAAATAATACATCCTTTTGTAGAGGGGCATCTAGTAGTTTAGCTTTGACATGATCAGGCAAGGTTTGTTCCTTAAGCCAGGCATGTCTACGTATGACTGATCCTGTAACAGCAGCTCTACATGAAGCCTCTAGAGCATCAAAACCACATTGTAAGGTATGCTTACCCACTTGTTCTGCACTATGCATTAAATCCTGCAACTCCTTCAAGTCTGGTTGTTCAGGTTGTGACATTTTACTTTTCAATTGTGATAACAAAAACTGTTGGTATTTTAGCATATGGAACTGACAGTTTAAGGCCCTCATGGTTAAGGTAGCCGAGGTATATGCCTTTTTTCCCCACCTTTCTAAGGATCTGGAATCTCTCTCGGAAGGTAATGGATTTTTAGCAGTGGAGGCCTTAATTCCCTTGGGGCCCTGTGAGATGGTTTCTGGGTCAGCAGCATGGCTTTTATATAGGAATTGGTGTGAGTCAGGAACCCCGTAGTACCTGTCAGGCTTGACTGGGGCTGGAGGCAAAGAATCCAGGTTAAGGCAGGCCTCCGAGTAAACATCATCTAGGATGTCCAAGACAGGGGGTACAGCCAGAGGCCTGTGCTGAGGTAGCAAGAGAAATTCTCTAAGCCTTTTCTTGGAATCTGAATAATCCTGGCCTTCCCAGTGGAAGTGTTGCCTTAAGGTATGCAAAGTTTCCCCAAATGAATAATCCTCTGTGGGGGATACAGAAGGAATGGACTCCTCTGCATCAGAATCTTCAAAAGGTGAGTAAGAATGTTCCTGATCATCAGAGTGCTCTGAAATAATGGAACCCTGATCAGAGGAGGGGGAATTCTTCCTCCACTCTGGGCCTTTTGTCCGGTGGAGGTTGAGAACCCCTGATAAGAGAAATTAAATCCTCAGCCATTTTAAACATCTGTTTTTTAGGCATGGGGCCTGGAGATGGGCTCTGTGTAGCTTGTCTCTTAGAATGCATGGCTGCTTTAGACTTAGTGAAGGCCTTAATGGAAAAGGAAGAGGAAGGTCTGAAGACACCTTGAGTGGAGGTAGACCTATCCACATTTTGAGGTTCAACTCCAGTAGTGGCTTCCGTATCTGTAGTCTGGGTGTGGACCGAGGAGCCTGCAACCTCGGGCACAGGAGACACCATCAATGAAGTGTCGTCGGTAGTCAGGGGCTGCGTAGGCGCCTCGCTGACAACCGGACCATGTGTAGTCGGCTTTGGCGTGGTGTCGGTAGAGGCCGCGGACCTAGAGTGTCGGTCCTTATCTTTGCGTTTTTTAGACAAAACTGTAGTCGGAGTATCCGACGAGATAACATAGTTAAATGTTTTTCCAAAATAATGCTGGGCGAACTCCACCCGATGATTAATGGAGCGTTTGTTGAATGTAGCACAAAAGTGACAGACCGAGACGTCGTGGTCTGGGCCTAAACAAGGTATACAGAGGGAATGGAAATCCTTATGCGGTATTTGCTTCCCACATGAAATACAATTATTAACTTTGTCTGACATCGGTATGATGCAAGAAAAGTTTCCCCAATGGGGTACTTAGCTTTCAAGAAGACTTCGGTTTCCAAATTTTCGTAATTTCAGGAGCTGGCCGACCGGCACTTGCGAACTGCTTCTGCTTCGGGCACCGCGCGGCAAGAAAGACTAAAGAAAATGGCGTCAGCTGGTTCTTTTATACCCCCGTCGCACTGACGTCAGGGAAGAAGCTACGACAACCGACGCCAGACCTAGACTTTGGAATTCGGCCAATCGAGGACCCGCCCGACGGCAGGAGAACCCATCTGTTATGACTGCAGCTGTATGCACGATGAACATCAGGGGGAATAGCAAGGGGCCTGTGCTGAGGAAGTAAAAGAAAATCTCTGAGCCTTTTCTTGGATTCTGAATAATCCTGGCTCTCCCAATGAAAGTGCTTCCTCATAGTATGCAGGGTTTCCCCAAAAGAGTAATCCTCAGGAGGAGAAGCTGAAGGAATAGATTCTTCAGCATCCGAATCCTCACAGGGAGGAAGAGAGTACTCCTGATCAAAGGAGGAATCAGAGGAAATGGAAACCTGATCTGAAGATTCATAGTCTGTCTCTTGCCTAGGCCTCTTATCAGGAGGGGGGTGAGAACCCCTGATCAAAGTAATAAGGTCTTCGGCCATTTTGAGCATCTGTTTTTTTAGGCATGGAAGTCTGTCCTGGAGAATGCTGTACTTGTTTCATTGTCTTTAGAGCTGCTTTAGTCTTTGGCTTTGAAGCTGAAGATGGCTTTACATATAACTGTGTAGGTCTGAAAACACCCTCAGAAGCCGATGCCTGCACAGCGGCTCTGGACCCATCTGAGGGAATAGTTTCCGAGGATCCACTACTTAGAGTTTCCAGAGGCCCAGTTGGCTCCATGTGGGAGTTGAAGCGGCCTGTGGCTCTGAGGTAGCGGTGTCAGGGGCTGCGAAAGCACCTCACTGAGAACCGGTGAACCGATGACTAGCTTAAAGGAAGCTTCATTGTCGGTTTTGGACCTCGGATGCCTGTCCTTGTCTTTATCCTTGCATTTTTTTATAAACTCCGGTTGTCGGCTGTTCCGCCGGCATTGTATAATTGAATCTGCGGCCAAAGTAATGAAAGGCAAAATCGTACCGACGCTTAATAGTGCGTTGGTTAAATCTAGCACAAAACCGACAACAAGCAACGTTGTGGTCAGGGCCTAGGCAAGGAATACAGTAAGAGTGAAAATCCTTACGAGGTATTTGCTTCCCACAAGAAATACAATTGTTAACTTTTTCTGACATCGGTCTGGAGCAAGAAAATAGTTTCCCCAATGGGGTACTTAGCTTTAATGAAGACTTCGGATCTGAAATTTCAATTCGAAAATCTCAGGAGTCGGCCGACCGGCACTTGCGAACTGCTTTTGCTTCGGGCACATCGTGGCAAGAAAGACTGAAGAAAATGGCGTCAGCTGCATCTTTTATACCCCTGGCACACTTACGTCAGGGAAGAGGCGACAGCAACTGACGTCGGACCAAGACTTTGGAATTCAGGCCAACTGCGGGTAGCCTGCCAGCAAGATAACCCAAGTGTAATGATTGCAACAGTGAAACACGATGAACATCTCACCATTGCACAGCTCTCTCTCAACTTAACTGGCTCGAACTACCAAACCTCCTGTCCTTCAATCAACTCACCATAGTCTATAAAGTTTTCCACCAACCTGACCAACTCCCTGCCCTTACTAACCTAGTTCATCCAAGCCTTAATGTCAAGCCACTCAGATCATCAAACAAACTAATGCTACAGGTTACCTGCTCCCACAGCCTTCATGGTGACTCCCTATACTCACACAAATTGTCCAAGTTATGGAATACTCTTAGTCGCCCCATCACAAAAAACCCTACATGCCATGAACTCAAAAGACTCCTAAAAGAATACTTAACAAATCATTGGCTCTGCTCCTGCTTTAATCCAGGCTAAAAACCCTCTAGCACCCCTTACCTTTTCCACTCTCTCACATTATTAGCCCTTGTTACATTCTCTTGTAACTGCTGTTCTAACCTACTGCAGGTTTCCATCATACCTTGCACTCAACTGGACTTACAATATATAGGGGTACAACCTGGTAATACAAGTTTTCTCTTATGCAGATGTTGTACTACAACTAGCAGAAACTGTCTCCTGAAATTTCAGCTGCTTCTCCCTTGACAGATGTCTTTATGTTAAATAATTTATGCCAAGTTAAAGTCTAATACTTAAAATGTATGCTTTCTAAACCATGTAGTGATTTATTTGTAACTGAACTTCATAGCTACCCCTGTATCAACTGTGTCAAGTATTGTACTTTTTTATCCCCGGGTCTCTGCTGAAAATGGGGTACTGGCCCAGTCGGACACTACCCAGTCAACAAATGTAATTAAATAAACTCCTTTTACTGAATTCACATCTTCCATGCCAACTATTTTTATAAATTTCTTCAAAAATCTGCTCTCCTTTGTTATACTTTCCCTTCCCAGCCCCCCAGACACATCTTCACTGTTGCAAATCAAACTCCAGTCCCCACATATAAGTAATATTCCTTGCTGAAAACTGATTATTTCTCCCAGAATTTTCCTAAGCTCCATTATACCAGTTTTAGGTGGAATATAAATACATGCCAGTGTAATCCTCCTCCCTTGCCAGTAGCACCTTAGCACTACAAATTTGCCATTATATTTTTTATCCTCTTCTATCACTATTGGAGCTCCTCTTGCAATTAATGTAAGTGTTCCTCTTTTCCTTTGTCCCAGATATTCTGCTGAACAGCCATCTTGAAAACCTTTCTTTATCAAATTCACATGTTCAATTCCTTCCAAGTATGTCTCCTGTAACACAGCTATTTGCACTCTACACTTTTTAATATAGTCCACTATTCTTGTTTTGTATTTATATGTGTAAAGACATTACAGAAAGCATCACTGTATTAAAAAGTTATTATTCCCACCTTTTATGTATGACACCTTTTTAATGTCAAATTCCAGCTTTTGTGTTACATGCATACACTGGCAGGTTGAAACTTCATATAGTTGTTTCTTGTCAAATCCATTCAGCCTGTATCACATCTGATCAAACATTTTGTTTAATTGAAAGCTCTCAAACAAACAACCCCCCAATG
Source organism: Protopterus annectens (assembly GCF_019279795.1). Lineage (NCBI taxonomy): Eukaryota > Metazoa > Chordata > Ceratodontiformes > Protopteridae > Protopterus > Protopterus annectens. Next base: position 230,091,940 of record NC_056728.1, on the reverse strand, counting down.
CCCCCTAAAACCTATTAATTTAATACTAACACACAAACTATGCACATCTTCAAATAAAAAGAAGTTATGTACTCACCATAACGTTCCATATGAGTAGTTAGACTTCATTTGTCATCAACCTGTGGGTGTCGGATCCAAGATGGCAGCTTCACCAGCATCTGATCAGAACTCCAAGTTCCTCCCCTAACCCATAATACCCCTCCATCTCCATCCCTCCCTCAGATAGAGTTTGCTATACCCCTCACATGAACCCAATCCAATAACCTTCACTAACAAAGAAAAAAGAAAAGAGCTGCAAAGCCACTCTCTCCTGTCTGCCAATGCAGAAAACATAAAGAGAAGGAGGGAGGGAGGGATGGTTGATGACAAATGAAGTCCAACTACTCAGACGGAATGTTATGGTGAGTACACAACTTCTTTATCTGAAGTAGTTGACTTCATTTGATCATCAACCTGTGGGACAGAGTCCCCAGCTACCAAAGCCTTGGGTGGCCCTCATGGAAGGATACATCAGACCACCGCTGAGCCAAAGGATGCTCTCCCTCTGGAAACCATGTCCAATTTATAATGAGAAATGAAGGTGAGAGATGAGGACCAAGTAGCCACCGAACAAATATCGTCCAAAGACACTCTGGACCAAAATGCAGCTTATGTAGCCATGGACTTAGTAGAATGGACATTTATCCTACCCAGAAGGTACATACCTTTGTCTTTTGTAAACCTGAAGAATGCAAAGAGAAATCCATCTGGCAATAGTTACCTTAGAATCTGCTTTGCCCAGAAAGGGCACAGCAAAAGATACAAACTGGTCAGACTTGCGATAGGCTTTAGTCCTGTGTAAGGAGAAACATACCTATCTATGCACATCTAACAAATGCAGTTTATATTCACCCCTGTTCTGAACATTTGGAAAGAAAACATGTAAATTGACTGATTGATTGATATTTGTTTCCAAGGCCACTTTAGGCAGAAAAGAAGGATTAGTACGAAGTGAAACCCTGTCTTTATGAAAAATCATATATGAAGATTTTACAGATAATACCTGGAGTTCTGACACTCTCCTAGCTGAGGTAATAGCCACTAGAAAAGCTGTCTTCCAGGACAAAAATTTCAAGTCCTCAGAAGCAGCAGGATCAAAAGGTGGAGCAACCAAAGCTTGCAAAACTAGGGTAAGATCCCAAGGAGGAGTAGGATTTCCCGGGGGTCTTAAAAAAAAAAAAAGTACCTTTAATAAAGGTTTTGCAAAGTCGGGAGGAAGCTAAAGAAGCCATGTGCTCACCTACATGGAAAATGGAAATGGCCGCCAGTTGAACTTTCACTGTAGTGGAGCTGGCACCCTGCTGGAAAATGTATGCCAAGAACTCAAGGACTGCTAGAACAGGAGCTGTGAAAGGGTCCAAATCCCAGACTAGATAGAAAACGGCTTCCATTTGCTAAGGTATATTTTTCTGGTAGACGATTTATGTGCTGCCACCAGAATAGTCTTGCCCGGGGAAGACAGACCGGGAGTCCTAGCAATCAAGGGAACTGGAGCAGCAAAGCAGTGAGCTTCAGACTGCTCAGGTCTGGATGAGGGACCCTCGAGGGGTGCAAAAATGAGATCCGGTATCTGATCTAAGATCCAAGGAGAAACTACCAGATGAGACCAAAGACAGGGAAACCTGATTTGGCGAGGCCAGAATGGGGCAATGAGGATGACTCTGCTCCCCAATGGCGAATCTTCTGGAGAAATTTTTGTCATGAGAGGTAAAGGGGGATAAGCATAAAGAAGACTGGGAGGCCAAGCATGGACCAGTGCCATCCCTGGGGTATTCCCCCTGTGGGGGGATCAGAGCGAAGAACTCACTGTACTTTGTGTTGGAAGGAGATGTGAAGAGATTGCAGCAAGGCCGACCCTACTCAAGGAAGACCTGCTCTGCTACAGAAGGATTCAGAGACCACTCATAATGCATTAGAATAGTCCTGCTCAGTTTGTCTACCAGTATGTTGGATTGACCTGGAATGTGCATTGCTACCAGAAAATGGCTGGTGGAGCTCACCCATTCCCACATTCTCATGGCCCCATGACAAATGGGGTAAGATCTGGTTCCTCCTGCTTGTTGATGTACCAGACCACTGACATTGTCTGTCTGAATTGCAATAGTTCCCAGAGGAAGAAAGGCATGAAGGGCCTGCAACGCTAATAAGACCGCCCTCAACTCTAGAACACACTGATATGCAACTTGGTCTCATTCAGGGACCATGTGCCTTGGACTGTCCTGCCCGAGCAATGCCCCCCCTAAATGGAAGGTGTCCGTGGTCACCGTGGCTTGGAGAGGGACTGCAATACATCTTTGTCTCGACTAGCTCCGGGGAGCATATCCACCAGAGGAGGGACTTCCTGCATGCATTGCTCATATGAATGGGATGTGTCAATGGTAGATCCAACAAAGACCATTGGACCACTAGTGCCCACTGCAGAACCCTGGAAAAAGAGTAATGGTGGCTGCCATGGAACCTAGGGTTCTTAAAACCGCCTCGGCTGGAGGAAGATGAGACTTAAGGATCACAAACACATGAAGTCATAAGTTTTGGACTCTCTCTGGAGTTAGAAAGACCTTGGTTTGTAACATATTGATTCTCGCTCCTATGTAGTCTAAGACCTGAACAGGATCTAGAGAAGACTTGGATATGTTGATTGTAATGCCCAGCAAGCCTGACAATTTCAGGAAATAGTCTCTGGCCTGACAAAGTAGATACCTGGTGGGGGCAGCAAGAAGACAAATGTCCAGATACGGGTAGACCTCTATCCCCTGAAGCCTCAGGTGAGCCGCTACTACTGCCATGACCTTGGTGAACACTCTGCGGGCTATTGCGAGACCGAAGGGTAGGGTGCGGAACTGGTATTGAGCAGAGGAACCTCCTGAATCATCTGTGCATTTTTATGTGGTAGTACGCATCCTGGAGATCTACTGAGCACACCCAGTCAGTCTCCTGCAGGTAAGGCAGGATGGATTTTAGAGGGACCATCCGGAACTTCTCTTTGGCAACTGACAGCTTTAGAGTAGAAAGGTCCAGGATAGGCCTTGGGTCCCCCGTCTTTGTTGGCACCAAAAAGAACCTAGACTAGATGCCTGATCCGGACTGAACTAGGGGGATAGGCTGGATTACTCATTTTCTTAACAGCTTTTTATTTCAAGTGCTGCTGCCTTCCTTTGCATGGGTGGAAGGTCCGGGAGGTATTTTGGGGGAACTGGAGGATTCAGAAAGGGGATGGTATAACCTCTGGATATAATTTGAAGCACCCAATGGTCTGATGCCAAGGACTCCCATGTCATCAGGTGCATAGAAAGGTGACCCCTGACTGCCTCCAGAGTAGAGCAGTCGGGCAACCCCTTAGGGCTGCTGCGTGGGCCTGTCCGAGAATGGCTCTTGAGACCCAAAATTTCTTAGACCCCCCCAGCCTCTTGGCCGGTGTTTGTCCTGACCCCCTCTGACTCTAGGAGAAGGCGAGTCCTGGGTGTCCCGGGAATACTGAGACTTCCAGAACCACATCTTCTTTTGCCCCCTCTGATTCCCGGAAAAGGATCTTTGGGGGTTAGAGAAGAAGTGGATCCCAATGGCAGACAGTGTCTTCTCATCCTCCTCACTCTGGAACAACATCTCACAAACCGTCTTTCCAAACAAAGAACCACCTTCATAAGGGGCATTCGCACAAGACGCCTTAAAGGGTTCCATGAATTGACAAAGCCTAAGCCAGGCATGTCGCCACATGGCAACACCAGACCCTGTAGTTCTTGCTGCTCCTTCAGTAGCATGTGAGAGGAGGTGCATGGACGTATTAATAACCGCTTTGAGTGGCCATTCGTGCGGAGAATGTGCATTTATCCTCCGATGACATGGACTCTGAGGGTGACTCAGTGATCTCCTTGATCAGGTCTCGCTACAGTTCAATTATGTGGGCCAAATATTTCAGTGTCCTTACAGAAAGGTGGCTGAAGCATATGTCCACTTCCTCAGATGATCCAACATCCTGGACTCTTGGTTGGGGGGGGTGGACCGTAGAACTTTCCTGGGCTAGTTCTTTCTTAATGGCAGCTACTACCACCATGGCGTCCACTGGGGACCCCTTGTTTCAACTCTGTCTACTGGAGGGCTCAGGATTTTACTGGGGAGCCTGGGGATTTGTCTCCACAGTGTCTGGCTCCTTCCATGCCCTGGTGGTAACAAGATCCACCAAGGGATCCACAGGGAGGACACCTAGGAAGTAGACGGACATGTGTCAAAGGCCTCCAGGAACACTGACTTGTCCGTGGAAAGCTTGGGGGCGGACCAACCCCCGCTGGTGCAGGATTTCCATGATGTCTCTGAAGGAGATCTCGTCACGGGGTGATCTGTGGGAACCTTCCCCTTCCTCCAAATTGGTATCCTCAGTGAGGGACTCTAGAGAGGAGTCCAGGTGCTTCATTTTGCACGTTCACTTGTGAGGAATCTCTTCAGTGGGACTCACTGGAGAGGGCTCGCAAACTACCTGTCATTTCCCGAGGGAAACCGTCTGGGGCACATCGAGCACGGGCTGTCCCTGCATTGGCAAAATGGCTGAAGATGCACCCAGAGGTGAGGGAATTGGAGCAGAATCCGATGAGATGGTCAAGGGCATCATTGTATTAAAAAGTTATTATTCCCACCTTTTATGTATAACACCTTTTTTAATGTTGAATTCCAGCTTTTGTGTTACATGCATACACTGTTTGGCAGGTTGAACTTTCACATAATCCATTTCAGCCTATGTCACATCTTACAAAACATTTTGTTTTATTGAAAGCCCTCAAACAATTCCTCAATACCCCTAAAACCTATTAATTTAATACCAACACAAAACTGTGTACATCTTCAAATAATCAAATTTTACCCTTCTAATAGGAACAAATGCCCTTAACTGTTAGCCACACATATAGACTTGAGTTACAATAAATGAAAGGTTATCCATGCTAAGATGCATGGTGCCACCTGTGCTTCTACTAAGTGCTGTTTTCTTTCTCATCTTTATAGCTCTCCCAGCTGGGAAAACCCCTAGATGCTTTCAGAGAACATCATCTCCTAGCCAGTTCCCTCCCCCAGCCAATCACTTTCCATCAGACTGTAACCAATTTATCGTTATCAGAATGTCTCCATGGAGACATAAGGATCAGACAAGTTCTCTTTGTCAGATTGTTTCTATGGAGACATGAGGGCTACATACAGAATTGTTACTAAGCATACATTCATTTACTAGAAAAAGGCCTTATAATATTCAATATTCTTTTTCATTTACTTGCTTTCTCTTAAAACTTGTTTCTAATTCAATCTAAGGTCCTTAATCCAGTCATTACCCCATGCAAGAATGAGAAAAAGCACATTTTTCTTCTTTTGTCATTCTCTTTTAACCAGACTTTTTTTTTTACATTGCAGTGTCTACATTTCTTAAAACTGAACAAGAGACAGACAAGGAAGAAAGGGAAAAGAACAGCAGTACCTACATACAATCCCCATTACACTTAAAAATAACTGAGAAAACTTTATTTTATAGCATACAAAGAAAACCATACACCACGAAAGTAGTACTATTACGAAAAAAATTATTTACTTACACATAATTTTCTCCCCTCTCTCCCCTCCCCAAAGCATTTTACTAACATTGACATCAAGTAGGGCATATACTTTAGAGTCCCCCACAAGTCCAGCAAATTCTGAAAAAGTCCAGTATTTCTAGATTTTCTTGTTCTGTCATATTTCACAAATATAATTACTGCACTGTAATTCCACATTAAGTTACTGGTTTTATTACTGTTCATCTTCGGCTCCCAAATCCTATCTCTGCTTCAATTCCAACATACTCTCGATTCTTCTAGTCAACTCTTGTGCTCCCTTCTTTCTCTCAAACATTTTCCATTGAAACAGTGTAAGAGGTTTCTTTACTACCAGAAGAACAAGAGAATCTCCTTCTGTTTTTCAGCTCATTTTTTGTTAGACAAACTTCTCCATAAACACACTGATGCCTCCCACTTTTCATATTTTGTTCTTCTGTCACAGTTTTGTAAGAATCAACTCCTTCTGCTGGTAGGATTGCATCTTTACTATTAAAGATCTAGGTTGCTTTGCCATAGCCAGCTTTGGAGCATACACATGAAGTGCCCATTCAACAACTCCTGGTGTGGAATACCAGTCCAGTTGCTTATTTGTGCTTTCATAAAATTAATGCAGTCTGTTCCTTCCAGCTTCTCTGGTATAGCTGAAAATCTCAGGTTTTCCTGATGTGTTCTCTCTCTTAATTCTATTATTTTTTCACACATCTCTTCCTCAGCAGTCTCATATTCAGCCAGTCTTTTCATCTCAACCTCTGATGTTTGCAGCTTCTTCACCTCATCTGAATATTTGTATAAAGCTTCTTCCATTTTTTTCCAACCTTTTGTTTGTGTTGATATACTCCTGCAGTGTTTCATTTTATTTTAACCAGGTCCGTGTGCAGTTGTCTTCTTGTAGGTTACTGGATGCCACTTCTGGATGTTGCATCGCTTTTTGTGAACAGCTGCAGAACTTTCCCCAGGCAGCGTTTTTTTTCCAACCTTTTGTTTGTGTTGATATACTCCTGCAGTGTTTCATTTTATTTTAACCAGGTCCGTGTGCAGTTGTCTTCTTGTAGGTTACTGGATGCCACTTCTGGATGTTGCATCGCTTTTTGTGAACAGCTGCAGAACTTTCCCCAGGCAGCGTTTCTTCCTCACTTTTTGTAGCCAACTTTTTCCAGCTGCTCCACATTTCTTTTTTCCTGGCATCCAGGCAGTACACTTACTAGCCAGTTACCAAATTTTAGCCATAAGCACAAAAGTCTACTAGCATTCTCTGTGGTGTGTTTTCACACTGGGAGAGCTAGAGTTAAGTTGTTACTCAATATGCAGCCATCTTAGAATTCCTTTTGCTATTCCCGTTGATCAAATTTATATATTTTTAACAGTGAAGTAGCTCATCTTAGGAGACATTTGCCTTCAGTGGTAGCCAGGCATTGATGTGGTGCCAGTTGTTGCTCTAAAGGTGGAGAATTCCTATGGCCAAGACTGGAATGGTTTTCTGTATTGCCAGGAACCCAAGAGTCTAAAATCACAACTTACTTGGCCACCAGGGAGCAAGGTGGGTGACAATTTATCTTTATTTTTTGAATTTTGCAAGGAGACATGGATTCAGAGGGAATGGGTGGGAAGGAGCAAGGGAATCTACTGCACCACATGATGGAAAGCATGTTCAACATAAACTTACATCTCTCATGATTCATGGAGAGAAAGAGAGAGAGAGGGAGGGGCAAGAGAGAGAGAGACTGGGGGGACAGGGGGGAAGAGACAGATAGAGGAGGAGGAGAGACAGAGAGACAGGCAGAGAGAGAGAAAGAGAGAGTGAGGGGGAAGAGAGACAGACAAAGAGAGAGGGTGAGGGGGAAGAGAGACAGAGAGAAGGGAGAAAGAAAGCAAGGGGGAGAGAAAGAGAGAGAGAGGGGGAGGGAGACTGAGGGGGAGGGGACACACACACAGAGGGGGGAGAGAGACCGAGGGGGACAGGAGGAGAGATGGACAGAGAGGGAGGGAGAGAGAGAGACAGGTAGAGAGTCGGAGACAGAGAGGCAGAGGGGGAGGAAGAGAGATGGGAGAGAGAGACAGACAGGGAGAGAGGGGGAAAGACAGAGAGGGGCAAGGGGGGAGAGGCAGAGAGGGGGAGGGAGAGAGACAGGAGAAAGGAGACAGAAACAGACAGGGGGAGAGAGAGAGACAGCAGCAGAGAGACAGAGAGATGGGGAGAGAAAGAAAGACAGAGATGTGGGAGAGAGAGAGAGAGAGAGAGAGAGAGAGAGACAGCAGGATACAGACACAGACAGAGGTGGGGGAGGGAGAGAGAGACAGACAGGGGGAGAGAGAGGGAGACAAAGGTGTGAGAGAGAGATAGAGGGGGGAGAGAGACAGAGAAAGAGGAGAGAGAGAGACAGAGAGAGAGAGAGAGAGAGAGACAGAGGGAAGGGGGAGAGAAGGAGTGAGACAGAGAGAGAGGGATGGGGAGATAGAGGATGAGGGGGGAAGAGAGAGAGAGAGAGAGACAGAGGGGGAGAGAGAGAGACAGAGAGGGGCGGAGAGAGAGAGAGAGAGAGACAGGCAGAGGGAGAGAGAGAGAGAGACAAGGGGAGAGAGAAAGAAAGGGGAGAGAGAGAAAGAAAGGGGAGAGAGAGAGAGAAAGAGAGGGGAGAGAGAGAGAGAAAGAGAGGGGGGAGACAGAGAGAGAGACCAACAGACAGATGGGGAGAGAGAGAGACCAACAGAGAGATGGGGAGGGAGAGAGAGAGAGAGGGAGGGACAGAAAGGGAAAAAGAGAGAGTGGGAGAGAGCGACAGAGGGGCAGACAGAGGGGGGGGAGAGTGGAGGAGAGAGGCAGAAGCGGAGAGAAAGAGACAGAAAGGGAGAGAGACAGAGGGGGGAGAGAGAGGGAGACAGAAAGGAGAGAAAGAGAGACAGAAAGGAGAGAAAGAGACAGACGGGGAGAAAGAGAGACAGACAGATAGAGGGAGAGAGAGACCAACAGACAGACAGGGAGAGAGAGAGAGAGTGACCAACAACACAGACGGGAGAGAGAGAGAGAGAGAGAGAGAGAGAGAGAGAGAGAGACCAACAGACAGACGGGGAGAGAGAGAGAGAGAGAGACCAACAGACAGACGGGGAGAGAGAGAGAGAGACACCGACCAACAGACAGATGGGGAGAGAGAGAGAGAGAGCAGGAGAGAGGGAGGGACAGAGAGGAAAAAAGAGAGACAGAGAGGGAGGGAGAGACTGGGAGACAGAGGGTGGAGAGACTGGGAGACACAGGGTGGAGAGACTGGGAGAGGGACAGCGAGAGGGCAGAAGAGACTGGGAAAGAGAGGGAGAGAGATGGACAGAGAGGGGGAGATGGACAGAGAGGGGGAGAGAGAGAGACACACAGAGAGGGATAGACAGACAAAGAGAGAGAGAGACGGGGAGAGAGACAGAGACTGGGGGAAAGAGGAGGGAGACAGAGAAAGATATAGAGAAAGAGACAGAGGGGGAGGAAGACAGAGAGAGAGGGGAGGAAGACAGAGGAGGAAGAGAGACAGGGGAGGAAGAGAGAGAGAAAGAGACAGAGGGGTGAGAGAAAGGAGGGAGAGAGACAGAGGGGTCAGAGAGGGGGAGGCAGAGAGGGATAGAGAGAGACAGACAAATGGGGAGAAAGACAGACAGAGATGGTGAGACAGACAGATGGGGAAAGAGAGAAAGAGAGAGAGGGGGAGAGACAGATGGGGAAGAGAGACAGAAATGGGGGAGAGAGATGGGGAGGGAGAGAGAGAGAGACGGGGAGGGAGAGAGAGATGGGGAGGGAGAGAGAGATGGGGAGGGAGAGAGAGAGATGGGGAGGGAGAGAGAGAGATGGGGAGGAGAGAGAGATGGGGAGGAAGAGAGACTGGGAGAGAGGGAGAGAAAAGAAAGAGAAGGAGAGACAGAGTGGGAGAGGGGGGAGAGAGATGGACAGAGAGTGGGAGAGGGGGATGGAGAGAGAGACAGACAGGCAGAAAGGAAGTGAGAAAGGGAGAGAGACAGGCAGAGAGGGAGGAGAGAGACAGATGGAAGAAGAGACTGGGACAGAGAGAGAGGGGAGAGAGGGAAGATGGAGAGAGGGGAAACAGAGGGGGAGAAAGAGACAGAGAGGGGGAGAGAGAGAAAGAGGGGGAGAGAGAGAAAGAGGGGAGAGAGAGAGAAGGAGAGACAGAGGGGGGAAAGAGAGACAGACTGTGTGAGGGGGAAAGAGACAGAAGTGGGAGAGAGGGGAAGAGAGAGAAGTGAGAGAGAGATGGGAGAGAGAGAGAGAGAGATAGGGAGAGGGAGGGGACAGGGAGGGGTAAGAAAGACAGACAGGGGACAGGGAGGGGTGAGACAGAGAGGGAGGGAGGGGAGAGGGAGAAGGATACAGACAGGAAGGGAGAAAAAGTGAGAGAGGGAAAGAAAGAGGGGGAGACAGGCAGACAGAGAGAGAGAAGGAGAGACAGAGTGGGGGTAGAGAGAAATAGAGGAAAGAGAGAGAGAGATGGCGAGAGAGAGATGGCGAGAGAGAGAGAGAGAGATGGCGAGAGAGAGAGAGAGAGAGAGATGTCGAGAGAGAGAGAGAGAGAGAGATGTCGAGAGAGAGAGAGAGAGAGATGTCGAGAGAGAGAGAGAGAGAGAGATGTCGAGAGAGAGAGATGTCGAGAGAGAGAGATGGCGAGAGAGAGAGAGAGAGATGGCGAGAGAGAGAGAGAGAGAGATGGCGAGAGAGAGATGGCGAGAGAGAGAGAGAGAGAGACAGATGGCGAGAGACAGATGGGGAGAGTGAGAGAGAGAGATGGCGAGAGACAGATGGGGAGAGAGAGAGAGAGAGACAGATGGGGAGAGTGAGAGAGACAGATGGGGAGAGTGAGAGAGACAGATGGGGAGAGTGAGAGAGACAGATGGGGAGAGTGAGAGAGACAGATGGGGAGAGTGAGAGAGACAGATGGGGAGAGTGAGAGAGACAGATGGGGAGAGAGAGAGAGACAGATGGGGAGAGAGAGAGAGAGAGACAGATGGGGAGAGAGAGAGAGAGACAGATGGGGAGAGAGAGAGAGACAGATGGGGAGAGAGAGAGAGACAGATGGGGAGAGAGAGAGACAGATGGGGAGAGAGAGAGAGACAGATGGGGAGAGAGAGAGACAGATGGGGAGAGAGAGAGAGAGAGATGGGGAGAGAGAGAGAGAGAGATGGGGAGAGAGAGAGAGACAGATGGGGAGAGAGAGAGACAGATGGGGAGAGAGAGAGAGAGAGAGACAGATGGGGAGAGAGAGAGAGAGAGACAGATGGGGAGAGAGAGAGAGAGACAGATGGGGAGAGAGAGAGAGAGACAGATGGGGAGAGAGAGAGAGACAGATGGGAAGAGAGAGAGAGAGAAAGACAGATGGGGAGAGACAGAAGGAGAGGCAGAGGGGGAGAGAGAGGGTGGGCAAAGAGAGAGACAGAGAGGGAGATGGGACAGGGTGGGGGTTGGACAGAGAGACAGGGAGTGAGACAGAGAGGGAGGGAAAGAGAGATGCAGAGGGAGGGAGAGAGAAAAAGACAGAGGGAGGGAGAAAGACAGAGGGAGGGAGAAAGACAAGAGGGAGGGAGAGACAAGAGGGAGGGAGAAAACTGGAAGGAGAGGGGGAGAAAGGGGGAGACTGGGAAGGAGAGACAGAAGGGGAGGGAAAGGGGAGAGAGAAGGGAGAGACAGAGGGGAGACAGGGAGGGACAGACAGGGGGGAGAGACAGACAGGGGAGAGAGAGACAGAGAGGAAGGGAGAGAAAAAGAGAGACAAGGAGAGGGGGTATGGTGTGGGTGAGACAGAGGGAGAGAGGGGAGAGAGAGAGGGGGAGAGAGAGAGTGGGGAGAGAGACAGAGGAGGAGAAAAATGGAGACAGAGAGAGGGAAACAGACAGATGGGAGGAGAGAGAGAGATGGGGAGAAAGAGAGATGGGGAAAGAAAGAGAGAGATGGGGAGAGAGAGAGGGAGGGGGAGAGAGAGACACAGAGAGGGAGGGGGAGAGAGACACAGAGGGAGGGGAGAGAGACACAGAGGGAGGGAGAGAGACACAGAGGGAGGGGAGAGAGACACAGAGGGAGGGAGAGAGACACAGAGGGAGAGAGAGAGACACACAGAGGGAGAGAGAGAGACACACAGAGGGAGAGAGAGAGACACACAGAGGGAGAGAGAGAGACACACAGAGGGAGGGAGAGAGACACACAGAGGGAGGGAGAGAGAGACACACAGAGGGAGGGAGAGAGAGACACACAGAGGGAGGGAGAGAGACACACAGAGGGAGGGGAGAGAGAGAGAGAGAGAGATGGCAAGAGAGAGAGAGATGGCAAGAGAGAGAGAGAGATGGCGAGAGACAGAGAGAGAGGGAGAGAGAGGGAGAGAGAGGGAGAGAGACAGAGGGGGAGAAAAATGGAGACAGAGAGAAGGAAACAGACAGATGGGAGGAGAGAGAGAGATGGGGAGAAAGAGAGATGGGGAGAGAAAGAGAGAGATGGGGAGAGAGAGGAGGGAGAGAGAGACACACAGAGAGGGAGAGAGAGAGACACACAGAGAGGGAGAGAGACACACACAGAGGGAGAGAGAGAGACACACACAGAGGGAGAGAGAGAGACACACACAGAGAGGGAGAGAGAGACACACAGAGAGGGAGAGAGACACACACAGAGAGGGAGAGAGAGACACACACAGAGAGGGAGAGAGAGACACACACAGAGAGGGAGGGGGAGAGAGACACACAGAGGGAGGGGGAGAGACAGAGAGAGAAAGAAAGAGACAGAGAGGGAGAAAGAAAGAGAGAGATGTTTTAAAACAACCAAGCAAGACAACTGAAGTGTATAAAACATATAGTCTTGCAGCACCCCTGTTCAAAGTTTTCTAGAGAGCCAACATAAAAATAGAATAAAGAACATGTAAAACCACCAAGTCACAAATGGTACTAAATTAAAGATCAATTAAGGAAACATTTTAAATCCAAATAACCGGAGAGTCACAAATACAGTCAATTAAGGCTTTACTGGTTCTGAAGGAGAGTTCTGGCAAAAGGAAGAATATAATAGTTATGAGAGATAAATAAACAAAGGAGGAAAAGTCTGAATCTTTTTATTTCTAAATACATTTTTAAATACTACGGGTTACTCTTGACTGATGAATTTCTGAGCAACAGACTCAATCTCCTATGGTTTATCTTACAGAAAAGGCAGAAGTATTGGCAAATGCTTGTTTTCAGTTATTTTGAAAGACCAATAGACTTTGATCAAACACTCCAGTTTTCTCAGAGTACTTACCCATGGGGTAACTGTAGCAAGAGCTTTAGAAAGGCTAAGGGACAGTTTTCCTCTACAAGAATGTTTCACATGAAATTCGGTCAGAATGGTTTATGCTCCGACAAGTATTTGTACTATATTTAGATAGGTTAAAATACTACATAACTCAGACTCTGAGTACAGGAACATGCCACAGGCATTAAAAAATGGAACTCCTGAAAGTTCATTGGCTGCTCAATATCGAAGGTAATGAAGTGCTGCAAATTGTGCTTCCATTTAGATCAATATAATGTTGGTATCAGCAAAGGTGTACCTCTCAAGAAAACATTGCTAATGAGAAAAAAATGCTTCCATAATGAAGTCTTCCACTTTAAAAACTAAAGGTCTTAACATCGATTTGACTTACAAATGTTTTCTTCATTCATTCATCTATTGTTTGTGACTGGCCGATTTAAAATTTTCTTTTCTTTTGCTAAAAGGCTTCAAGCCACGGCACCAGGAAAGTGTGTTTTATTAAAGTTAAGTCATCTTGAATGCTTGTTGTACACGGATTATGATATTTTTGTGTTATGCAAATGATAAGCAGGTCACTTAGAGTGCCCCACTTCTGGATGATCTAGTCGAGACAATGCTCCTGAATCTAAATTTCCAGGCTGGGACAAGGTAAATGTTTGTCTGCCAGCAAGTTAATTTCACTTGGGGTGAAAAATGCTGAGAAATAATGTCTATAGTACATTACCAAATGCACATCACCACTCTGTACAGAGAGTACAGACCTATATCGCTTTACTTAAGTACCACAAAATGAAATCTTGTCAAATTGAATTAGAAAGGAAGCTGGAAAAAGCTTCACCCAAGGTCTTTAGGGCTAGGAGAAATGCCGATAACTCAAACTGGCTGATATGAAGCTCTCCTGTCAGGGTAGAACTACATCCCCTGAACCATGTACCAAGCTAATGGAAGAGGCTAAGGGGCAGTCTGCATTATCTGAACCATCAATAAATCAGCTGCAGGACTGAAAAGCCCATCACTTCAGACCCAGCAATAATGGTCTGACAAAAGAAAAAGTTCCATGACACCAAGGTGACCATGCAGCCAGTAACAGCTCATTATCTACTGCAATGACCTGAGACGTACCTCCCTGGACTACATGAAGAGAGACATAAAGGAGCTCTCTGAGCATGTAGCCCAGGCCGGTATGACCCTGACCTTGAGTAGCATCTTACCCTCACCAAGAATGATGCCACAATATGAAGACAAGATGATCAATTTCAACAATTGGCTTAAGTATTGGTGTCATTCAAAGGGGATCCAATGCCTGTCTGCCTGGGATGACATGCTCGACAAGCCACGATACTTCGCTAGGGACGGCTTGCACCTGTCACCCCTGGGCTTTCGGATATTGGTAAAGGCTCTTGCTACCCCCATAGTGCCATTTATAGGCAAGGCTCAAAAGACAAACCCACCTCCATAGGTATCACAAGGGATAAGAAACTAAGAGTAATGCTACTCAACGCTAGAAGTCTAAACCTCAAGATGCACGCACTCGAAACTCTCCTTAGCATGGAGAACATTGATATCTGTGCAGTAACAGAAATCTGGTTCAGGGCTCCCGAGAGCACCCCAGCACTACCAGGTTATACCTCATACCATGCTTTTTGGCCCCAAAACTTGGACCGAACCACAAAAAGAGGGGGAGTATCGATATTCATCAAACATACCCACACCTCCAGGTTGGTGGCAAAGCACGAAGCATCAGAGACTATCCATGTGCAACTAACAGTGGGTAAAACTGCCTTCCAGTTTATAGCCTGCTACAGACCACCCTCCCAAACCCAGGAACCCCACTCGGCCTTTCTGAGAACACTGGAAAATATGAAGGTCTCTCCAAACACCATTATATTGGGCGACTTCAACTACCCAAACAGACTGGGAGCATTACTCTAGCTCCAATACCCTAGCCCAAAGGTTCCTAGAATTTATAAACTCAAATGCTATGGAACAACTTGTTACCACTCCCACAGGAGGGGAAAACATACTGGACCTGATAATCACCAACATGGGGACTCCATGCTCCAGACCAGAAGTGTATCCCTCACTGGTAAGATCAGACCATAAACTAATCTCACTGGATATTCACATCCCGACCCCACCCCCTGCCCAGAAAACCACAGTGAAAAACATCTCTAAAGCAAATTTCACACTCCTCAAAACCGAGGTGGAATCCTTCAAAGCCCCCGGGCCTGTGGAAAATATGGCCCAGACCGCAGAATCCTTTATAAACGCATTCTATGAACACCTTCAGGAATGCATGGATCATGCGATTCCAAATAAAACCAAGACCCAATCCTCCAAAGGCAGATGTCCTGTCTGGTGGACCCCAGCCATAAACAAACTATACAATAGAAGGAGGAAGCTACTAAATAATAGAGCAAAATCCCAAAAAGGGAAGGCATCACTGATCAGTATTACCAAAAAACTACGGGCACTCATAAAATTGTCTAAGGCCAGCTTCGAGAGAAAAATTGCACAGGACACTAGGATAATCACAATGCTTTCTTTAGTTATGTTAGGAACCTGGGTGGTAATTCCCAGATATGCTCAGAATTAGTCCAAAATGACAAAAAATACACTGAACCCACAGACATTGCCAACATCCTAGATGACAGGTTCAGCGCAAACTTCTCCCCCCCCTCCCCACCAAAAGGGCAAATATCTATCCCAACAGAGTGCTGCCCCCCTGACATCTCAGATGCTCAGGTAAGAGCCGCCCTCTCCAAAGCAAAAAAAGTACAGTTTTGTACCTACCATAAATGTAGATGTTCGAGGATCCACATTGCTGCAGTCATAACCTGTGGGTAGTCCGCTGTCCTCGGTCGGCCCGAATACCAAAGAGTTAGGCTGGCATCGGTCATGGTCGCCCGGAGCGGACGTCAGTACGTAGTAGTACTTAAGCGCATGACCGACGTCATATCCTCAGTCTTTCTTGCCCCAGATGTCAGAATGCCTTAAAAATGAAAGGCTAGAGCCAAAAAAGATAATGCCCAACAACCACAAAGGAGAAAATAACAATTATCCCAAAGGAACAACAACAACAACAACAACAACCCCAAACAATAGAGGGGAAGGTGGGAGGGAAAATAGGACTGCAGCAATGTGGATCCTCGAACATCTACATTTATGGTAGGTACAAAACTGTACTATGTTCTTCGTCTCACATTGCTGCAGTCATAACCTGTGGGTAGAATCCCAAAGCAAAGGAAAAGGGGGGGGGGCTGGCAAACTAAAAAGCATTAGGGGCTGCTAACATGCCCTGTAAGACTGCAGTGGCAAACCCAGCCCTGGACTTGGAATAAAGAGGGAGATGGTAATGCTTAGTAAAAGTGTGAACTGAACTCCAAGTAGCTGCTTCCAAAATATCTTTAGTAGCTACACCCCTCAAAAAAGCAGTAGATGTGGCAGTAGCCCTAGTGGAATGAGGTCTGATCCCAGTAGGAACATTCTTCCCATGATGAGAGTAACAAAAAGCAATACAATGACCAATCCACTTTGAAATAGTCTGCTTTGAAACAGCTTTCCCTTGTGAACTCAAAGCAAAAGAAACAAATAACTGTTGAGTCTGTCTGAACTCCTTAGTTCTGCTCAAACAGTAACGTAACTGCCTGTGGATATCCAACGAATGCAAGACTTTTTCCCCTTTATTTTGGGGATCAGCATAAAAAGTAGGCAAATGGATAGACTGGTTCAAGGCCACATTAGAAATCACTTTTGGCATAAAAGTAGGATTAGTATGCAAAGAAACTCTATCCTTATGGAATATCAGAAAAGGTTCAACTGCCACGAGAGCCTGTAATTCAGATACCCTCCTAGCAGAAGTAATGGCCAACAAAAAAGCAGTCTTCCAAGACAAAAACATAAATTCAGACGTAGCTGCAGGTTCAAAAGGAGGCAAAGTAAGCTTCTCCAACACAAAATTGAGATCCCAGGAAGGAGTAGGAGCTCTACGTGGGGGTCTTATATTTTTTGCCCCTCTAAGAAATTGCTTAAACAAAGGGTGAGAAAATAAAGGAGGGTCACAATCATAGTGAGCAGAAATGGCTGCAGCATGAACCTTCACAGAGGAAAATGACAAACCCTTGTCTAGTAATTCAGTAAGGTACTGTAGTGTAAAACTCAAATTAGGCACCGAGACATCAAAGCCCTTTGTTGTGCTCCAAAGAAAAAATCTCCTCCATTTATCAGCTTAAACTTTTCTAGTGCTAAGCCGCCTGGCTTCCAAAATGACATCCAAAACCTGTTGAGGAAGCTGAGATCCCACAGGCTCTAAAACAGAATACGCCAGGCCGTTAGATGCAGGGACTGCACCCTGACATTGAGCAAATGACTGTTTGACTGGGACAACAAGTGAGGAAGCTGTGGCAAAGGCCAAGGAGGCTCCTGAATTAAACTCCTCAGCAGAGGATACCAGTGCTGACGTGGCCAATCTGGTGCTATTAGAATCATGCAAGGCTTGTCCCGCCTGACTTTCAAGAGTACCTTGGGAAGGAGAGGCAGAGGAGGAAAAGCATAGACGTGAAGGTTGTTTCAACTGAAAGATAGAGCATCCACTTTCCAAGCTTTTGGGTGAAACATCTTTGTGCAAAATTTTGGTAGTTGGCAATTTAGAGGAGAAGCGAACAGATCTATGTCTTGAGTTCCCCAAGCCACCGTCAACTGTTGGAATACCTGAGGATCCAATTTCCACTCGTGGGGGTCCACAATTTGTCTGCTCAAAACATCTGCTAGGGAGTTCTGTGCTCCTGGCAGAAACCGAGCTTGAAGAGTGATATGCAAACTCAGAGCAGTCTCCCACAAAATCATTGCTTGTCTGCAAAGAGGGTAAGAATGGGTTCCCCCCTGCTTGTTGATGTACCACATGACTGTAGTGTTGTCTGTTCGAATCAACACCTGTCCTGGTTGAAGTAGGCCCTTGAAAGCCATCAGGGCAAACTGGACTGCTAACATCTCCTTCATGTTGATATGCAAATGCTGTAGTCTGGGAGGCCACGTGTCTTGAATCCATTTCCCATTGAAGTGTGCTCCCCAAGCCAGGTCTGAGGCATCCATCGTTATGATCTGACTCGCCTCTGATCGGGTCACAGAGAGTCCCTTGTTTAGGTGACATTCCTGTGCCCACCACAAGAATTCCTTCCGGATGCAAGGTATTATCTGAATGACAGTGTCCAAATCATGGCAGTGTTGAGTCCATACACATTTGAGATACCATTGTAGCTTCCTCATATGCAGTTTGGCATTGGGAAGTACTAGAATGCAAGATGCGATGAACCCCAAGGCTTGAAGGACTGTCCTTGCAGTCAGCCTGGACAGTACTGATAATTGCTGGAAGTATAGGTGAAGAGTTCGTTGTTTGTCCGGGGTCAGAAAAGCCATCTGAGAGGCTGTATTCAGTCTCACACCCAGAAAGCACATGTCCTGAGAGGGTACTAAACTGGACTTTATTTCATTCACAGAATACCTTAGGCACCTTAAAACTGCCATTACATACTGTAGATGTTGAAGTAACTTGTCTTTGTCTTGAGCAAGAATCA
This sequence comes from Protopterus annectens, assembly GCF_019279795.1. Lineage (NCBI taxonomy): Eukaryota > Metazoa > Chordata > Ceratodontiformes > Protopteridae > Protopterus > Protopterus annectens. The sequence continues at coordinate 230,073,500 of NC_056728.1, read as the reverse complement.
GGCAATCGTCCAGATAAGGATAAATTTGTATTCCCCTCAGTCTGAAGAAAGCTATTACAGGAGCCAGAACCTTTGTGAACACCCTGGGCGCAGTAGATAAACCAAAGGGCAATGCAGAGAACTGATAATGAGAAGTACCAGCCCGAAATCGCAGGAATCTCCTGCAGCTGGGCCTGATAGGAATGTGAAGATAGGCCTCTGAGATCCAGTGATCTTTGCCTAGCATAGGCAGAAGTTGCTGCAAAGTTAACATCTTGAACTTTGAAATGTCTAGGTATGTATTGAGAATGGACAAATCCAGAATTGGCCTCCAAGTGTTTCCTTTCTTTGGCACTAGGAATAGACGAGAATAAAACCCTAGGCCTACTTCTGACGGAGGTACCACCTGGATTGCTCCCATCTGTAAAAGCAAAGAAATTTGTTCCTGAGCCTCCTGCCTTTGCTGAGGAGGTACATCTGGCATGCCTTTGAAAGGAGGAAAAGTGTGAAAATAAAACTTGTAGCCTTGATTTATTATGTCCAACACCCATTTGTCCTGGGTGACCAAATGCCAATTTTGTTTGAAAAGTGCCAACTTTCCTCCTAGAGGAGCTGCCAGAAATCTGGCAGCTGAAAATACAGGTCATTGGGTCTGTTTACGAAAAGGCTGACCCCTGCCCTCACCGGGGGAAATACAGGTCATTGAGCTGCAGTCTAGCTTTC
>NC_056728.1:229751123-229766123 GCF_019279795.1 Protopterus annectens | reverse complement strand
GTAAATTCCATTGTCATTTTATCCCACTCCTTAGCTGTTTCTTCTGAAGAAAATTTTATCTTCACTAATACAACACTTCTCCCCTGATCTGTTTAATCAATTACTTCAAAATTGTGACTGGTCATCATTAAAATACCTACAATTGGACCTTACAGTAGAACTCTTTAACAACAAATTCCTTGACATCCTAAATCGCCTTGCCTCCACCAGAAAAATATGCACCAAATCGAAAACAACTACCATGGCTGTCTTCTGATACTAAACTACTAATTAAACAGAGACAAAGCCAGAGACCTATACCTATCCTCCAAAGACAAAACCATGCTTACCACTTACCAGCATTAGAAACCAAACTAAGAAAAAAAATTAACTATGATTAAAAAAAAAAAAAAAAAAAAAAAAAAATACTTTCAGTCCTTCCAACTAAGGCACATTTAAAACCCACAAAAATTCTGGCAAACAATCAACTACCTCCTCAACCCATATAGATCCACCACCCCCTCTCCTTCTTCATCAAATACCTCTGAACCCTTAGCCACACAGTTCAGCTCATACTTCATTAACTTTATCTCAGACCTCCTAAAAAGCCATCAACACCCACTACTCACAATCCCCTCCCCTGGATCTGGTACAACAGAATTGTTCTCTTTTAAACCTACTCAAACATCCTATATAAAAAAATCTCCGCCCCATCCATCGCCTATCCTATCTCAATTCTAATCAGTCATTCTGTCTCTGAACAATATGTGCCCCACCTCTGGAAAATAGCTCACATCATCCCTCTCCAGAAGGGCAGCCCCTCTATGGAAATCGCTAACTACTGCCCCATAGCAATCCTCCCTCCCATAGCCAAGATCCCTGAGAAATGTATTCACCAGCAACTCCTAAATCACCTTACATCAAATAACCTTCTAGCAGACACCCAGCATGGTTTCCGCTCCAAACATAGTACTAACACTGCCCTAATAGCTTTCACAAACACCATTCACCACCTTATGAAGAATGGTCAGCTAGTCTCTGCAATTTTCCTGAACATGTCAAAAGCTTTTGACACCATCACCCACCAACTACTTTTTAACAAACTTGCCATATATAACCTCAGTAAGTCAACCCCAGCATGATTCCACAGTTATTTGTCGAACTGGCAACAGGCTACTAGAGTGGACCACACTCTCTCCCCTCTACTGACTGACACTGGTGTACCCCAAGGGTTCATACTGGGCCCACTTCTCTTCATCATCTTTACAAATAACCTTATGTCTGCTACCTAACTAGCCTCAGTCATACAGTATGCTGACGATACAACTCTTATCATATCAGCCACCAAGACAAGATGCAAAAAGCATTTCAGGAATCTGAATCATACCTTTCTAGCCACCAACTCATTCTTAACCCTAAAAAAACGAAGTTAATTATATTCGCAAACAAATCTACCAAAACCAACTTTCCACCCCTCTCTATTCTAGCCACTAATGGCACTAAAATTGATCCAACTAACCAGGCCAAACTCCTAGGTGTTACTATAGATGACAGACTAAAATTTGACATTCATATATCCCAAACATTCAAAAAAGTCCATGCTAAACTTGGTGCTCTCTATAGGGCTAAACCTTATCTAACACCACAAGCCAGGCTTGCCACCGCTAGATCTCCGCTTCTGTCTCCTCCTTTTATACTGCTCACAAATTTTCACCAACTTATGCAAAGCCAACCTTCAAAGCCTTTAGTTCTGCTACAACACAATGGCTAGGTTTGCCACCAGTCTCCCTCATAAAGCCCATCACTGTACTGCTCTTAAACAACTGAACTGTCTCGAACTCCCAAACCTGTTAACACTAAACCAACTTACCCTCACCCACAGAATTATTCTAAACCCAAAGGACTGCCCTGTAGTTTCAACCGTGGTCCAACTACATGTCTGCAGCAGATTCCTCAGGTCTACCGACAGACCACTGATCAAAATTACGCAGTCTCATAACGCCCATGGGGACTCTCTCTACTCAAACAAAATTGCTAAGTACTGGAATTCTCTTCCACTAAACATTCAAAGTACTTCCTCCTATCCTGCTTTTCAAATTAAAGCTAAAAGAACACCTTAAAAACAACTGGCTCTGTCTCTGTTGCTCTTCTGGATAATTTTCTAATGCTCAGCACCACCTCGCCTTTCTCTTGTATACAGACTATAGCTGTTTCTCTCTTTTTGCATTAACTCTGTACTTTTTCTTTCAGCTTTTCCCGGTTAGGGGCCGCCACAGCGGATCACCTGTCCGCTCATGATTGGCAGTGGAGTTTTACAGTGCCGAGTTGCCAGCCCAGCACCCAACCTTCCACAGAAGGCGCACACATGCACACACTCACACCTAGGGCCAATTTAGAGTGTCCAATCCACCTACAGCATGTCTTTGCATTAACTCTGTACTACTCTTGGTAGTCTTTTCTTTCCTTTCCTCTTTTTTTGCATTTCTTTTGTCTCCCCACTCATCTACTCACTATAATTTTTCTTACAATTCTATCTACTTACATGCTGTCAGTTTTCACTTTTATTATCCGTCTGTATTTTAAATTGCATTCAGTTCCTCATGTAAATTTATTAGCTAGTTTAGTGTTATGTCATATACACTGATGTGTACTCTGATTTCAAATACTGTAAAAGCTGTACTGTACTGTTGCAACTGATTATGTTATTGATTCCATATTGTTTTTAGTGTATTGTCTAAATTGTATTGTATGTGCGGGTCTGTGCTGAAAATGGGCTCCCAGCCCAGTTGGACACTACCCAGTAAACAAATGTAAAATAAATAAATAACTCTAGTAGTTTCCACTATCCATTCCTTAAATTCCTCTCTTTTTCAGTAGGTTAGTAGAAATCACCAGTATCTCATTTTTACTTAATTTCATGCATCTTTATCTTAGTTTTTATTGGTGTATGGTCTGGAGTAGTTGTTGGATGTCTTTCAAAGTTTTCAATTAAGTATCCAAGCGACTGTGAAATGTAATGTCTGTACAGTCTAACCCAGCCATTGCACCTTTGGAAATATGTAAATTCTGTCTGTGTTCTTGTTAATACATTCAGCTCTTCCGTTCCAAATATTCTTTATTTAGAGATCTATTTTGTCTTGCTATATTTTCCCATCTAGGTCCCCCCGATACATCTTCACTATTATCAATCATGTTCTACTCTCGCCCATAAGTAATATTCCCTCCTGAAAGCTTATTACCTCTCCTGTAATTTTCTTAAGCTGAGTAGTAGTTTTAGGTGGAATATTAATGCATGTCAATGTAAAATTTCTTCTTTGCCAGTAGCCCTTAATTACCACAAAAAAACAAAAACAAAAAAAAAACACCAGCGACTTTCTTCTCCTGTCCTATCATTATTGGGAGCCCCTCTTATTTATTTATTGATTGACATTTGGTGACTGGAAGTCCGATTGGGTCAGGAACCCATTTTCAGCGGATGCTCTGGAAGAAAAGTTCCAGTAGTACAAGCTTATCTAGAATGTAGACATATGGTGATAATTTAAAAAGACATTATCATGTGTATCCATACAGGATACAGACAAGTATTTTAGTACAATATCGCAAAAAAAAAATTTACATCTGTTCGTTATTGTGGTTTAACATATAGGTAAAAATTCAGCATGTAGTACCTTATACGGTATTTCACAAGAAATAATCAGAATAGTTTTGTCTAGAAATTGCAGGGGGAGAGAAGGTATAGCATGTGTAGGCTATGTAAATAAAGGATATTAGGGAGAATAAAAGAAATTGGAACTAGTGAAGATGTAAGTGAAAAGAATCAGGATAAGGATGGGAAATTGAGTAGGAAGGTGGTAAATGTGTGTTTATTACCTAATTTTCCTTTGTCCCTGATACTCTGCTGAATAACCATTCTGTAGTATCATAGGAAGTTACTAGGCTATTGGCCCTGAGGCCCTTAAAGCCTAGCCAAGAATTTAGCCCATGTTCGAACAAGTCAGCACCCTATGCCACTGTCCAGCAGGGACATAAGTGGAATCCCAGGGGTGTATTTTGTATCCCCATCCAGTTATCCAGGTTGCACTTAAAAAGGTTTAATGAGGTACTCTGACTTTGAGAGGGAGTCTCTTCCACAAACGAGGGAGTCTCTGGGACACAAATCTGTCCCACAAACAAGTCATAATGATGTCACAGACCAGGTTGAGGTCTCGCTTGTGGGTTACTCCAGTTGAGCTTGACTTGCAGATGTGCAGCAATCCCATCAAGTTGGGGTTTGCGATTGCTTTGTATGCCGGACAGCGGTCACCTCTGAGGAGTCTGTAGGAGACTGAGTAGAGGGACAGGGCATTTAGCCTGTCTATGTAGGCTAGCTGTTTGAGGCCCTGGATTCTGTGGGTGAGGAATCTCTGTGGTCTCTCCAGCTGCTGCATGTGCTTTGTGAGGTACATGCCGAAAGGGGCACTGTATTCAATAATTGGTCTTATAATGGAAGAATACAGGGATGTGACCACCTTGTCCCTGAATGAGATGCAATCAACCTGGGTTCCCAACTCCCTTGCAACTGATAGCGTGCTTAGTGCCTTATTGTCAATGTGATAATTTGTGGGAACGTCATTCTCCCCAAAAGGGGTGATGCATTTTTTGGCATTTAGTTTGAGGCCATATTTCTGGCACCAGTCATTTGTTTGGGTGACACCCTCTTGGAGGATGTCTACATCATTAAGGGAATTGATGACAGCACCCAGCTTGCAGTCATCTGCAGACTTGGTCAGCCATAGCCCTCTAGATTTGGCCTGCACCTCTGAGAAGTATATCCCAAATGGCAGAGGCCCCAAGACCGATCCCTGGGGTACACCACTTGTTACGGGTCTACTACTTGAGGTGGCTTCCCCTATTTTGACTAGGTAGGTTCAGTCAGTGAGCCAGTTTGCTACCCATCTGGTAACATATGGAGTGATGCTTAGTTGAAAGAGTGTATTTATTATACCTGAGTAGGTAGTAGTATCGAAGGCCCTGGCCGGGTCAAAGTAGGTGGCCTTCACCATCTTACTGTCTTCTATGGCCTTTGTGACTGTCTCAAAGAAGTTGACCAAATTTAACAGGCGTGACCTTCTCTTAACAGAACCAAACTGTATGGGATCAAGTGTCTGGAGGTTGCCTATGTCCTTGTTAATGAGGTCCATGATAATCCGCTCCATGGATTTGCAGATCAGGTTAGTTAGGCTGATTGGTTCTAAAATTTCCTGGATCGGTGGATGCTCCACCTTTGTGCAAAGGGATGACAGTATCTGTCCTCCACTGGGCTGGGATGAAGCCGGTACTCAGGCTTTGGTTGAATAGGGTGCCTAATGGTGCTGCAGGTTCTTGCCTGAGTTCATGTAGGATGCACCCTGGGATGTTGTTTGGTCCGATGGAGGCTGTATTTCTTTGCTTTTGAGACGGCAGTAGTGATTTGCTCCCTAGAGGTAAGGGGAGGGGGGCAGGTACTGGGGATATCTTGTTTTACTGATGGGGAGACAGAGGAGTGGGCAGCAGGTGGATTTATCTACAGGGTTTGTGTATGTGGTGTCCTTGACCACCAGTTCTCAGCAGATCTGGGTGGGCTTCCCTTGAGGTTGCAGACATATGTGAAGAAAGCCTTATGATTGTCTTTAGTGGATATGGCCAGTTTGGACTCTGTTTGCTTTGGAGGATTTCACTAGTGCTCTTATTTGCTTGTTCATGCTAAGGAGAGATTCCTTCCAATTAGATGCCTGCTCCTTCTTGGTCCTGGACAGCATTTTTTTTTCCTTTTGTCCTAGAGTTTATTTATTGTAGACGTCCACCAGACAGGTTTACTCTTCCTTGAGGAGGAGGATTTTGTCCTGTTTGGTATTCCTGATTCCATGCAGCTATGTAAGTGCTCATATAGTACTTTGGTGTAAGTTTGGATATATGTACCAGTTTCTGTGGCGGGGTAGAGGGCTGTGAAGCTGTTTATACCTTTCGTCAGGAGGTTGTAGTCAGCTTTGGAGAAGTTTTTTTGTTTGACTCTAGCTGGAGGAATCAGGGGGTCGGGGGAGATGGTGACTTCGAAAGTGACTGCTTTGTGGTTGGAGCTTACCAGGGATGATGACAATGTAGGGATGCTGCAGTGGTTACTCTTGTTGGTTAATACCAAGTCCAAGATATTTTCACCTCTTGTGGGGGTGTCAACCAACTGGTCCAAGGCATTTGCATTGACGAAATCAAGGAATCTTTTTGGGCATTTGTGTTTTGGTATGAGTATTTCTTCCATTCTGTGGTTGGATAGTTAGACACCCAGGATCAGGGTAAAGGGTTGAATCTTGATAGATTCGAGGAGGTCCAGGTAGGTGGAATGGACATCTTGAGTCTGAGTTGGAGGCCTGTAGCTGTGATTTGAATAGGGGTCTTGTCAATTGTTCACTGCACCTGGAGTATTTCCTGAGCATCATACTGTTTGACCAGCCTAGAGGTGTGTATGTCTTCTATATATATTGCAACTCCACCTCCTTTTGTTTTGCTGCCCACGGCTTGGGGTCTGAATGAATGAATGATAGGATGAGTAACCTGGTACGGCTGGGGTGCTCTCAGCTTTGAACCAGGTTTCTGTGACTGCAAAAATATCAGCTTCTTCCAGGGTTAAGAATGCTTTCAATGAGCGCGGTTTCATGTTTAGACCTCTAGCGTTTATCAGCAAGACCTTTAATTTACATTTTGATGAAATTTTCATGTTGGTAGTTTTGACCTTATGGCATTGCCTAAAAAAGGCACTATAGTTAGGCAAGAGCATTTGCCAGGAGCCTGAAGCCCAAGGGAGACAGGTGCAGGCCATCTGTTTCAAAGCATCGTGGCTTGTCAATCATGTCATCCCAGGCTGTCAGGTACTGGATCCCCTTTGAATGGCACCAGAAACTAAGCTAGTTGTTAAAGTCAATCATTTTCTGTTTGTATTGAGGCATCATTTTGGGTGATGGTAGAATTCTGCTTAAGGCTAGGGACATACCTGCCTGGGACACATACTCAGCGAGCTTGTTCATGTTCTCTTCATATAGTCCAGGGAGATACTTCTCAAATCATTCACTCCAGCATGGACTGTGACAGAATCATAACCGTACCTGTTGAGATACTTGAGAGCATTGGTGATCTGGTGGATTCTGGCACCCGACAAACAACTAACTGTGACTTTCTCCTTATCCAGCCTGGTGAGGGGCACATCTGTGTGTCTCACAATTGGAGTCTCATATGACTAATATGTTGGGTTTATGTTTAGGCCTTAGTGGCTGTGAGACACAGGTGTGTGGACTGTGTGTGGTGTGTAGTGGAGTTTGCATGCATTTATGCCTCGGAGGTCTCTCTTATTTGGGTATGCTTTTGTTGAAGACCTCTGCATATGTGGGAGTGTGTTGTATAGGTGTTTTAAGGCAGAGAGCAGTGACACTAGGTGCTTGATGTAATTGCATCTCTCACAAATAATATGGATGGCATTTCCACGACCCACCACAAGAGTACTAATCTGTGTTTCTCCTACAGGTGGCTCAGAGACGTTTATGGTTCAGTTATACTCTGATCAGTTGCCTGTTCCTGTACACAGTTTGTCAAATTCACATGCTCATTTCTACCCAAGTGCATCTCCTGTTAGTTATATTTGTACCCTAACTTCTTAATGTAATTCAGTACTTTCTACTTCTTGTCAATACTCACAATATTCACATTGCATTATATAATTGATGAGGAAGCAGTTCTGATAACGTGTTTTTACTTATTCTGCTTAAGTTTTTTTTTTTTTTTTTTTCCCGTTTCCAACTTGAAATATACATGCACATGTTGTTGTTTGGCAGGCTGATGTATGCAGTTGTGGTTTCACTCAAGAAAGAAAAAAAAACTGAACCTCTTCATTTTAACCCCCTAACTCCTTTTAACTTGCAGCAAGCACAACTATGTACTGTTTCTAAAAAGGGAAGTTGTCCTTCCCTCTGTGCCGCTGCTACACCCACAGCCTTTACACTTAAAACAGTTAGGTAGTCATCGTGCTGAAAATTCATTTTAGTGTCCATGTTTTTACCTACACAAATGCAATCCATATTATTCCTGTCTCAACTTCCCTTTTCAGATGTGAAAAAACAAGTCACATAATCTGTTCACCAATTTTTGGCCTTAAAGAATGCACTGGCTACCATTAAATAAATAGACTAGATTTTGCACTGTTGCAATTATTTATACTAAAATGATTGCAACTAGGAATAGATTTACTTGAATTTCTTTCAGTGGATCAGACTAGACTTCATTTATTTTCACTGAACTTCCTTGTCCCTTCTAATTTGTGTTTCTCCTACAGATGCCTCAGAGAGGTTCATGGTTCAGTTATACTCTGATCAGTTGCCTGTGCCTGCAGACAGTTTGTCTGAATTTGCACTGGTTTGCTGTCAAATAAAAGACAGTCTAATTTTTTTTGTTGTTTCAAGATTTAACATGTACACATAATCGGATGTCCTTCCATGTCACTGTTCTTTACGTTAGGGATCTCCTGGCACAGATAGCTCAATGTCTGGCTGTTATAACAAAGCCTTTAGATTTTATAGGTGACTCACATCAGACATATGCTCCCCACATAAGGCGTAGGGCATAAAGGTGATGTATGGATACAAACACTCAGACCTTCTTTGCCGCCAGTCCGCACGCCATCTTTAAATGTTGGCCTGAATGCTTTTTTGCCATGCTGTTTACCAAGCTGTCTTCAGATAACTGCCCCATTGGGGTTTCTTTTTTACCTCTTTTCTTTATTGTATTGCACTTGTGGTCATGTCATCCAAGAAGGGACAGTGTCAGTGTGGGAGACAGATTCCTCATAAAGACAGTCATGACCAGTGTCTCTTTTTGCTTAGGTGCTTCCAGTGACCATATGCATTGCTCCATCTGTCAAGTGTTTATCCCCAAGATCCTTTGTAGTTACTTATCTTCCTTATCCATATACCTTGAGAACAAATCACTTAAGCTGTTGGCCCAGGATGCTATAGTGGAATTAGGTTCGTCTGTCTGCCAAGAAGTCCAAAAAGCTTAAGCTTCAGTTGCTATCCGGACTCCCACAGAGGTCTTTCTAGGAGCTAATGAAGACCCTGAAGACTGTCACTTGCCTTGGATTTCTTTGCCATGACACCATTGGAGGCCTGCATGGATCCGAATACTTGCATGTCCTCAGAGGCTTTTCCAATCTTCCTAATGTTGAGGGAGACCCTCGTCTGATTATTTCCAAGAGACCGAGGGAGATTCCTCAGATTTTGGTAAGGGAAGAAACACCAGCGGTGATTATTGAATCTCACCAAGGGTCTGAAGCACCAAGAGTCTTTTGGGCGTACATTCCTCTCAAGTAAAAAATCTACTATCTCTGTTAAAGATCCTTAACATGAATGGCAGAATTTCACTGTGGGTCTATTCAGGGCCTTAATGGCCTTGAAGCCTCTTCAAGGAGTGTCTGTCCCTGCTCCTCCCTGGGCTTCCACCCCTGCTGAGAGGCCTAGGGAATTGGATTCCTCAGATGAGGACTTGGATTCGAGGAGTAAGCTAGGAATTCCTTCCCAAAATTCCTTCTTCTCTAGACAGTGGTTCTAAGGAAGAGGATTCTTTGAGCCGAGGCTCCCCCTAAGAATTGTCCTAATGTGCTCATATGATGGGTTACTTCATTTGGGATTATTCCCGGGTCTCTGACATTCAAAAAGATATTTTGAGCTTTTACAAATGGAGTCTAAGACATCTACTGTTCCTCCTGTTTGTGGCAACCCTTTTGGACACCTTTTCTGCTACCTCTGTGACTCCTGATTCTTAGCCTCTGGTTCATGAAAAACCTGATGGGTTCTACCAAAGTGCCTGCAGAGTGCACATTTTTGTATAAGTGCCCTTCTGCTGATCCTTCAATGGTTTATTTCTTGTAACAGTCCTTCCCAGCTTTTGCCATCTACTAAGCTTCTTCTCTCAGATAAGGGCCATAGAGCAATGGAGAGGTTAGGTAAAAAAGTATGTACTGCTGCCACCTTGTCTTTTAGGACTATAAATTAGCAAGTCACATCCACATGACCAGGTATGTTTTGACCCTTCTTTCTTAGGTACCTTCATTAGTCTCTGACCTTCCTGATTCTGATAGGAAGGCTTTGGCTCATTCTCTCCTTGGATCCACTTCCCAGGTCACTTGTCACTCCATAAAATGCAGCTGTGATGCAGTTGATGCCCTTTCCAGGCTGCTACTTTTGGTTCTGTGATGTGGCATTATTCTTGGCTACATCTGTAGGCTTTATCTGTTGATTTTTAAAGACAAGCTTTTGGATGCCCTTTTGGATAATAAAAATCTTTTTGGGGCAATTGCTGCTGTCCTATTTAAATCCCCTCAGAATAAGGGTAAGGTCTTGCAGGAACACTGACATATTTTTGTCTTTTCTATCCCCAAATTCCACAGGAATTACTTTTAAGTATGCCTTTGTTCACAGGCAGACTCGCCCACCTCCCAAGGGTAAGAAGGGTTCTTGGTGCGTTTCTCCTGCTAAATCCACTCAGAATTCTTTGTCTCAGAAACCTTCCTTTTAGGATAAGCCGGTCTCTATTTCACATTTGGCCTTTCTCTGTCCATTTCAAATTAGTATTAGATGACTTCAGACTCCTGGGTCCAGTTTTTCATTCATTAGCGGTATTTCATGGTTTGGAAATCCCCCACTCTTAGGCATTCCACAGCCTCCTCATTTTCCAGAGGTATTGCAATCCCTTTTGGATCAGGACATCATTCAGCCAGTTCCACACTCCCATTTGGGAGGGGGGTTTTACTCCAGAATGTTTTTGGTTCCTCAAAAGTAGAGACCTGGAGAGCAATTTTTGATCTTTCTCTACTTAACTCCTTTCTCAAGGTCCCTTGTTTCTGAATGCTGTAATTTCAGACCATGTTTTCTCTTTTTTCCCCCCGGCTTTCTTGGTTTCTGTGGACCTCGAGGCTGCATACCTTGATATGCCCATTCACCTTCTGTCCAGGAAATGTTTGTTTCTTGTTTCTTTCTCTCATTTTCAGTTTTTGGCTTTGTCCTTTCTGATGCCACAGATTCACCAAATGCCTCGTTCTGGTTATTTCCTTTTTCAGAGTACAAGGGATCTGGATTTTCCCATATCTGGATGACCTACTCATTATTTATTTATTTTTGTTGACCGGGAGTGTCTGACTGGATGTAGGTCCATTTTCAGCGGAGGCCCGGGGAGAAAAGCTCCACAGTTAAAATAAACAGACAGTAGTTACATTGGATTACATAGCGATTAACAATTTACATGGCAATTGCTTACAACATATTTACAGATGAAGAACATAGTACATCAGTAGACAACTAGAATCTTTATCTGTGAAGTACATGACAGACATTAACAAATGTTACAAGAAGAAGTTCCTGCTGTATAATAAGTACTGGCTTATGAGCATCTGAGCTTGCTATAATCAAGGTAGTTAGTGGAGTGGAAAGAAAGGTAGTGGTTGGATGGGGAGGGTGATATTAGAGTGGGAGTTACTAGGGCATAGCCAGCATGTTTTTAGGTGCGCTTTTAGTAAAGTTTTAAAGTGGGTGCATGATGGTATGTGGGTGGGAGGGAGTTCCATAATTTGGCTATGGTGCAAGAGAATAGTGCTTCACCAGCAGAGTTATTGGCTTTAGTGATCTGCAAGTGATTTTTGTTGCTGGAGCTTAGTGGTCTGGTGGTGCGGTAGGGTTGGAGTAGATTCTGGAGGGATGGGACATTTAGTGGATGATTTACTAGTTTGTGGGCGAATGAGAGTTGATACCATTGAAGGAGGTGAGGGAGTTCAAGCCAGCCCAGTTCAGCAAGTGAGAGACAGTGGTGACTATGGTAGGATGCCCCTGTGGCAGATTTGGCGATTTTGTTGTAGCAGGTCTCTAGCTTGTTTAGATTGCATTGCCTTGTGTTGGTATATATTGGACAGGCATAAAGTAGGGTGGAGATAAGGTGGGAATTTGCTATTGAAATCTTTGCTGCTTTGGTGAGAAGTTGCTTATTTCTGTTTAGCGCTCCTAGTTTTTTGTGAACTTTTTTTATGGTCAAAGATATGTGAATGTCAAATTTTAGTTTGTCTATTTCCACTCCTCGCAATTTGGTATGTTCAGTTGGGTATATAGTGGTGTTGTCTTTTGCTGTGATGTTAAAGTGAGAGTTGTTTTGAGCATGTTTGGTGGGTTGGAAGACGAGTAGTTTAGTTTTGTTTGGGTTGAGTATTAATTGGGCATCGGATAACCAAGTTTCAACAGAGGAAAAGGCTTCCTGTGTGACTTTTTGCAGTTTGGGTAGGGACTGGACTGAGCAGATGATGGTTGAGTCATCTGCGAATTGTATGAGTGTGCCATGTTTGGTGGCAGAGGCTAGATTATTGGTGAAAACAGAAGAGTAGGGGTCCAAGGATGGATCCTTGGGGACCCCCTATGGAGACAGGTAGTTGGGGAGATATGTCATTCTGCCATACAACGGATTGTTGGCGGTCAGACAGGTAACTCTGAAACCAGTTGGTGACTGATTGTGAGAAGGATAGGTTATTGAGGACAGAGATAAGTTGTTTGTGTGGGACCATGTCAAATGCTTTAGATAGGTCTAGGAAAGTTGCAGAGGAGAGAGAGCCATTGTTTTTATGCTGAAGGATAGTGTTAGTAAAGGAGAGTAAGGCAGTGGTGGTGCTATGGTTTGGTCAGAAACCATTGTGAGAATTGGAAAGGAGGTTGTTAGTAAGGATGTAGTCTGAGACCTGAGAGTGTATGCATCTCTCTAGTATTTTGGAGAGTGGAGAGAGAATAGCTATGGGGCGGTAATTGGTTAGTTCTGTGAAGGGTCCGCCTTTGTGGAGGGGAATTATATGCGATACTTTCCACAGTGTGGGAACATAACTTTCTGACAGCGATTGGTTAATCAAGATGGATACTGGGTAGGCCAGAGCATCAGCTGCGATTTGTAGGTATTCACTTGGGAGGTTGTCTGCTGCTAATCTGGTGGGCTTAAGTTTAGTTAAGAGTTTATTTATGTTTGAGGTAGGTACAGGAGAAAAAGAGAAGGCAGTGAGGAGATTACTAGTTGAAGGTGTGGGTTGGAGGGGAGGGGGTTTTTGTTGTTTAGCTAGTGATAGTATGGTTTGTGTGAAGTGCGTGTTGAATGAGGTAGCAATATTTTTTGAGGAGTGAGGGATGTTAGGAGGAGGGGTACTGACTTTACCTGGGTGGAGGATGGAGTTTATGGAGGACCAGAATTGTTTGGGGCTGTGTTGAGCGGAGTCTAGGGCAGACTGGTAGTATTGGAATTTGTCCTGTTTTTATTAGCTTTTTGACTCTATTGCGTAGTTCTAGGAATTTCTGTCTAGTTGAGGGGATTTTGGTTTTGTGCCAGTGCTCCCGGGCTTTATCCCTGTTTTTAATTTCTGACTTGGTGTTTTTCTGTAGCCATGGGGAGGGTTGTGCTTTGATTGATTCTGGAAAGTCTTATGGGGGCATAGTAATTAAGGATGCTCAGGAAGGTAGTATTAAAAAAATTCAACTGTGTCATCAAGACTAAGGTACTTTAGAGGATGCCAGTTACATTCTTTGAGGGATGAGATGAATGTGAGTGGGTTAAAGTTTAATTTTTTACGTATTTGACGGTAGATGACAGGTTTAGCTTGGTATAGGTATTTTTTTGAGTAGGAATGTTGGGGAGTGATCACTGAGGCTATCTGATAAGCAGCCTGTTATATATGACTGGGTGCTCTTACTGACTAGTATCCAGTCCAGGGTAGTGTGCTTGCTGGAGTTTTTATTTATCCTGGTTGGCGACTGGACTAGTTGGGTGAAGCCATGAAGGTTTACATGATGGGTTGGATGGTTGCCAGAACAGGATTGCCAGTCAATATTGAAATCACCTAAAATGATAGTTTCTTGGGGAGATGGTGGGTAGACCAGCTGAGGAGGTTTTCTAGTGGAGGGATGTTTTGGCCAGGTGGGAAGTAGCATCCAATTATGTTGATGGTTTTGTTTTGGTTTATTTTGAGGTTGGTATATATTATTTCTTCATTGCCTATTTGTGGAGCTGATGATTTTAAGATCTGGATGTTTAGATGCTGTTTAAATATTATAGCTACACCGCCTAGTTTCTTGTTTAGCCGGTCTACTCTTAGTATGCCATAACCTGTAGGGAGTATTTGCTCACTGATAATGTGAGGTTTTAGCCAGGTTTCTGTCAGGATGACTATATCTGGGGAGTACAAGTCTATGGTGGCATGGAGTTCATGGACTTTGTTGGATATACTTCTAATATTTAGGCTTAGTAGAAGGAAGTCACTTGGCTTTCTATTGGCTGTAATATGGGAGAAGTTGTGGTTTCTAGTCTGATTGAGGATTGGGGTTGGAGATGGTAGGGCCAGGGTTGGGGTGGCTTGGGGTTGGAGATGGTAGGGCCAGGGTTGGGGTGGCTATCTCCACTTAGGGCTAGTTTAGACATGCATAAGGTTATTAGTTTTCTCAGTTTTTGAATGTGTTTGTTTATAAGGGAAACTTTATGATTGTGCTCTTTGGGTAATAGGTATCGTGGGAGGGTTACTGTGTTAAGTTGTAGGGATGCATTATGTTTGAGTAATATAGTTGGTAGAATATGTGGGGGGTGCATAGGGATGTTTCTTGAGTTGGTGGGAGGGGAGTTGAGTAAGGGTGAGACATGACTGGTGGTGTGAGTAGTAGTACATTGGTAGTGGTTGAGTGGGGGAATGATGGAGCTTTGGTAGGATGTAAGATATGCAAGGAGAGTGCATGCCATGAGCATAGGTAAGGTATGCTTGTACATGTTAGTTGAGGAGGTGTGATAGTAGTGGGAAGATGGAGGAGGTAGTGTTGGGTTAGTGCTGTGGTTGGCTTCTGGAAAGATGGGAGGGGTTTGTGAGTGTAATAAAGGTGGGACCACTGGGGGCGGGAGGGAATAGGGGGCAGGGTGGGGAGCAAAGCTGGTAGAGACCCTGTTAGTTGCTCTTCTGAGGGGCCT